>NW_004955430.1:17892127-17909371 GCF_000276665.1 Chinchilla lanigera
AGGAAATTAACCGTGGTTGTTGTATTACTTATTGATATCTTCAAAGTGGTTTCTCATTTTTTTTTTTTTTTTTTTCTGGTACCGGGAACCGAACTCACGACCTTGCGCTTGCCAGGCAGGTGCTGTGCCACTGAGCTAAATCCCCAGCCCCTCAAAGTGGTTTCTCAGGAAAACAAATAGAGACATGCAAGACTGATCAAACAAATAATCATTAACTGTTCCTTTCTGCAGAGCAATAAAAGACAGTGGTACAAGTATGTTAGCTATCCTGTATATACATACTTACATAATTTCCCCTTCTTTCTCTTTTCTTTTCCCACACCCCAGTTGCCCTTTACTTTTGAGCATTTTCCTTTTGTTTCACAATGTCTGTCATACCTCCTAGTTTTTATTTGCTCTTTCAGGTCTTCTGTTTTCAATATCCCTTCAGCCACACCCAGAATTATCTAAATCCAATTTAGTTGGGCATTTCTTACTCAAATGGGCATAATTAGTTAACTATCACAAACAGAGTTAAATTTTCATTTTCCTATAATATTTACTAATTTTTCTCTGATGATATTATTACATGTCTCATTCATCTCTCTATTTTGCCTGGTGCCTGTGCCTGAGAAATTGTGTGTGTGTGTGTGTGTGTGTGTGTGTGTGTGTATGACTTTAGGATTTTGATGACTAGTCTCAGCATTAATATGAACATATGACCTATTGTGTTAATGAACATGGGAGATCACTTAACCACATGATATTTTGAATTAGTAATTATTTGTAGGCCAAGAGATTCTGATTATCCTTGACTTACACTTTTTCAGCAACCCCTTATCCAATCAGTCTGCAGTTCTAATTCTTAAATGTTTCCCAAATCTATTCTCCTCCATTTTGTAGCATCTTGTTCAGGTCAATATATATCACTCTTGATTACTGTAACAGATATGACCTGCATCAAAATTGTCTTTCTTAAAGCCCCTTTTAAAAATATTTTCAGTCATCTTCCTATATTGCAGACTTTACAATGTCACTTTTATACTTATCGTCATTTAGTGTGCTTGGATCCCAGGGGTCATTTTGACAATTGCTTTCAAGCTGTTGAAAGTCTATAAAAAAAAATAAAGCTCAACATTTCCAGATCTTTTGCTTCACTTTGGGCACAGGGTAGAGTGCATCTCTCTCTTAGTAACAAAATGACTGAGTGATAGATAGAGCAAGAAGGGAGACAAGGAGAAAGGGAGAGAGTGGGGAGAGAGAATGTCATGAACACTGTCTGCCCTGCATAATCTGGTCTCTCACAAGGCACTTAGCATGCAGATCAGCTGCACAGGGTCTTGAATGCATTAACAACTGAGCACTAGCTCTCTTAGCCCTCCTCTGCTGCTTTGCAGATCTACACACCTTCTGACTTTTCTGACACAGCACCGGTTCAGAATCCATTAACTGGAGATTTAGGCCCTGAACAAAAATGATTGTGCATTCTGATGATTAATGAGAAACTGACTTCAAAATCTCAAGGCACCATACCAATTGACCACTAGTAAATATTTTTATCATCATTATACTGAGAAATCATTTCATCATACTAGAAACAATTGTTCAAATTGGCTGGCTTGAGTGAAAAAGTATGTAGTGCATCACTTTTGAAAAGCAAAAGTTTTTTAAGATCTTTGATTTATAAAAAACATTCAATAAGTATATCTAACAGTGTGTGCTTCTATTAAGTGTTCCACTATAGTAAGTTATTGGTATATTTTGATTTACTTAATCCTCACACTAACTTTATTGAGTAGTTCTGATTATTATCTCTATTGCATAGATAAGAATACTGAGGCACAAGATTAGGTTGTGTACAGGTTGTAAATGATGAAGCCTAGGTTAAAACGTGGTTTCACACCAGAGTTTACACTGCAGCTCTTAACTTATACCATATTTGGAGAGCACAATATTTGTTAACAGAGCTCTTTGTTGGTATACTCCAGAATACTCTATATATTGACAGTTCCTACTAGGGCAGATGAGCTGATACAATACTGTGCAGAGCTGGTAAAAAGAAACAGCAGAACAATAGATCTGATCTCCTCCCCCATGCAGGATAAAGTCATAGTTAATTTGTTATCCAAGAGATTTAGAGAAATCTAGTTGAACCTGAGCTTCTCAAGGGTCTAATCTGAAGGACGAAAATTGGTAACATGGTTGTGAGTAATTAGATTAAGAGCAAACAAATGTTCTTAAAATTGTAGTTGAGATTGAAAAGGAAGGTACCAGAAGCAGGGTCAGAGAACTTGGCTGCAGCAGATAGCCTAATGGGTTAGCATGCCAAATTTAAGTATCACGTTAAGCAGAGATTTAAGCAGCCATTTATATAATGAAATTGGGCAAGATTCTTAACTTCTTAGTTTCTTCATCTGTGAAAAGAGATTAAGTATCCTTACCTGAAAGTGTTATTGAGTGAATTAGATGAGATGAATGAAATCTATACAGCACTCAGAAAAGCCTAAAATAGAAAATCAGCATTATTCAAGCAGAAGTACTTTTTAATAATATGAAGACAAAGTTGCTGATGAAGATGGTAAAGTACCATATACCCAGTTTATTGGTTTGGAATTCAAGTCCAGACCCCAGTCTTAAATAAGAAGTAGAGTGGATGCTGTGAATAAGATGTGGTAGGAAGGTAAGTGTGCAATACTTTCATACCTAGTGGATATGGGTTGAGAAAGCGTCATGCTGACCTCCCACAGACATTCTGGCAACCAACCTAATTTAGTGACCTCATCTACAAACCCATCACCGCAGAGAATATGGGAGACTCTTTGCCGCTACCAGTTACCACTGGGATTATATTGCCTGCGGTCTTACCAAGCATGGTTGGGCTCTAAGCTAAATTGTATTGTCAAATCTATACAAAGACTAGTTTTTTCTAAAGCTGAGACTGTGTTTTCCAGAACCCTTTTCCTCTATAATTCTGATTAGGGTTTACCACTGGCTAGAGTCCAGAGATTTAAAAAGCAAAGTGAAGGAAAATCCATCATTCTTGTGAGATCTTGACTGCCTGGCATGGTGGTTTTGCAGAACTCCTCATAAGCTCCCTTTTGGATGTTGTGCAGCAAGATATAGTGGCTCTTTAAGGTTCCCTGCAAAGTTGGCTTTCTCTACCCACTATAAGGTTTCAAACTGAACTTAAATAGAGGCTGTTTCCCTCATTCTGTAACCACAAACTCCAGCTCTTAATTCTTAGAGCTCCTTCCACCTTTCTATATACATTGATTCATATATCAAACTCTAATGCCATGATGTTGGAGTAGCTGTGTATCTGATGAAATAGACTATTACTCATCTCAATCCTGAATGGTGATTGATTATTTAGAGGAGAGATTGGGAAAACTTTTTTAAAATTATGATTAGAAACTTTTTATTTAAGATATTTGTTCTCTGTTCAAATAATTTAGCTCCTCAACTATGTTTCTGTAGTGTGAAAATAACCATAGGCCATGCATAACAAATGAATATAGCTATGGTCCAATGCACCCATGTTTATAGCAGTGCAATTTGTAATAGCTACATTGTGGAAGCAAATCAAATGCCCACGAACTAAGGAATGGATAAAAAAGTTGTGGTATTTTTATATAATGGAATATTACTCCGCTACAAAGAAAGATAAACTCGAGGCTTTTATAGGCAAATGGAAACAATTAGAGACCATATTCATAAATGAAATAAGTCAGACCCATATGTGTAAACATCATATTGTCTCACTGGTGTAAGAACCTGAAAGAGTGAATAAAAACTAGGAGGTATGGTAGATATTACAAAATGAAAGGAAACTGCTCAAAATGAAAGAACAACTGGGATAAGGGAAAAGAGAAAAGAAAGAAGGGGAAATTATGTATATATGTATACACAGGATAGCTGACATACTTCTACTACTCACTTCTATTGCTTTATTGAAAGGAGCAGTTAATGTTTAATTGTTTGATCAATCTTATGTCTATATTTGTTTACCCGAGTAACTAATTTGAAGAGATCAATATGTCATAAAATAACCATTGTTAATTTTCTATCACCTTACCTGAAATTCAGTATTGTTTGTATTGTTTTTGTGTTATTTTTAAAATGTATGTGTTTGTTAATATGTTTTCATTCTTTTATTTTTAAAATAAAAGAACTTTATTTCTAAACATTGAAATTTAAATTTCATGGAGTTTCTATGTGACATAAAAGAATATTTTTTTTTCCTTCTACCAGTAAGTGCAAAAACAAATGGCATGCTGGTTTAAGCAGCCCTCTTTTCTAGATTAGGGCTGAGAGACTTAGCCAAATTTGAACGTAAAACTTTCATACCACTTACTATGAGATATGCAATTTATTTAATACCAATGAATGTCACTTTTAAAAGGGAGACATTTACATCAGCACTGCAGAGTAAGACGGTTGTCAAGACTAAGTAAGAACATGAGTAAAATCTTTTGCTGATGCATAGTTGGTCACATAGTCGTGGTCTATTACTCATCATTATTTCTGGGGTTCTGGGGCTCACTCTAGTGCTTACAATTTACTCACAGAATTGAAAGAGAACCAAGGGTCATTTGGATCCATTAGGACTTAAACTGGTTTTTGCAGAGATGAAGTAAAATGATGTTCAAGCAAATGAACAATGAGAGAATTCCTCATGCTTTGCAAATTATCTTCTACACTTGAATTAAATACAAGGATGTCAATATAGAGTGCTTGTCAATAATTCAGTAATCTTCCAAAATGTTACTAGTGATTCTTTCTGGTATAGCAGTGCTCAGGAGTAGGGACACAGGGAATGGAAATATGGAAGAGGTTACAGAATGAAGAACTTTAATTTTATTGTATGATTTTTTTAAACTGGTAAGATTATGGTTAATATCTGACTTACTGGTGGGTTAATTTCTTTTTAAGTAATATGCTAAAATTATGCTATGGAAGAGTATTTAAAAACAAAATATTTCATAATAGATTGAGTACATTCCATGCCATAAAATACAAGGAGTGATCAAAATGCATGATGAATATTTAAATTGAAAAGAACTCATTACAATAAAAGGCGTGGCTACTAAGATTGATGTGATAATATATTTGAAATTAGGGGGCTGTACTTGAATATTTTGAGGATGATTAATGGCAATGTGTCTTTTTCACTTACACATTCAACTGTATTTTTTGATCAGCCCTCACTGGTCAATCAAATAAAAAAATTTGATGTGTCCTCATCCACATTATTCACTGGATCTGGCAACAGGCTAATTCTGTTTCTCCAAGTCAGTGAGAATGAAAGATGAATGCTTTCAATTGATTAGGATATTTATGTAGTCACAACTGCGCAATAAAAGCAACTTATGAAATAAGACTTCCAGAACTGCTTCAGAAAGTGACAATGATGGGATAAGTGTATATAAAACAAGAGAGAGTATTTTGAGGGAAATTAATGGCAATATATCTTTTACTATAAAAAATTAAATCACCATAAACATTCACTGTATTATCTGATCATATCTCATATAAACTCATCTACAAAAAGTATGAAAAAATCTTAAAATATTAAAAATAGTTTGGTGACTATTTTTCTTTCTTTTTTTTTGTTTTTTCTTTTACCTTACAGTACCAGGAATCAAACTCACAACCTTGCGTTTGCCAGGCAGGAGCTGGGACGCTGAGCTAAATCCCCAGCCTTGTGACTATTTTGCAATTTGCATCTCAAATGTCACCTCTCATAAGAAGATTTTCCTAATTATGCTATTTAAATAACTACCCTCTCCTTTCCCTCAGTTGCTCTGTCTCATTACCCTATTTTCTTCTTTCTCTTGACAAAACACTTGTTAGTGTATAACATGACTTATTAGTTTGCCTGTTTATTGTCCACTTTCTGCCACTACCATGTAGGTTCTGGGGGGATGGGGCCCTTGCTTATTTCCATGTGATGCAGAATGGGATTCTTTTGACTGACAGTATACTCCTTCCTTTACTGGACAGGAAAGAAAGTAAAACATCAGTGTTCTGTAGGTCAGACTCCTACTGCAGCTGGTGCTGGGCCTGAAGTCTTCTCTATGTCTGGTAGTATTCTTTTTTCTTTCTTTCTCCTGTTAACTTTTGAGGAGGAAACATCTGGAAAACTGGCCTGATCACAGAAAATAATAACACTTTTAGACTTGAGGCAGATGGTACTGTTAAGTAACAACATCTGGAGTTTAAGATCCAGCTGACAACTGGGGTAACTATGAAAATATTAAAAGACTGTCCAAGGTATTCCTTTCAAATTATATCTTCATCCTTGTTGAATTTATGATGCAGTCAACAGATGCTGAACGACTATCCCTCTGTTCATAGAGATACCTGGACCTCTTGCATCTACTGCAAATGAGATTGACCTCAGTGATAGGTCTTTATTTTAGCCCATATAGGAGGGTTTGCCCAAACAACATTTTAAGATTGCCACACCTCTGGAAGGAAATACTTTTAAGATATTAGGTTTCTGGGATTTGCTAGATGCTGTGATCTGCTTTTCTTCCAGAGCTATGTTTCTTATATTTAAAATAGCCTGTAAAATGCTTTAGGGAAAAGAAAAAGGAACAGATGAAGCAAGCTGTCTTGCTAATTTTTGAAACTTGGTGATTTACTCAATGTGATAAATTTTTCAGGCTGTATATTTTTGCATAGGTGTGACTAGTTTTTATCAAAATAGTATTATGATTAAAGATTAATACAAAATAGTATTATGATTAAGGAGGTTTGAAAATAAAGGAATGGAAAATAGTATGCTAGAAAAATACTAATAGAAACCAATTTGACAACTTTTTAAAATCATGCAAAATGTAAATTAAACCCAGTGTGTTAGAGATATGTATAATCTAGTGATAACAATCTATGGAAAAATTATAACCATCCTCATGGGAGCCTAGCTGAATCCTAGATAGCTTCAGCAGCTTGGGTGACTGCACCCTCCCCTCCCAGCCACCAGTGTGAGAACTGCCTCACACGCTGGTCAGGGAGGCACAGCAGTGGCTCACTGGGGTTCCTAAAAATGTCCAGGGTTCAGCCTAGTACCCACAGACACACTATGGGTGTGGCGAGTAGCCACCAAGCCCCCAGGGGCTGCCTGAGGTTCTGCCTGCCTCACACGCTGGTCAGGGAGGTGCAGCAGTGGCTCACTGGGGTTCCTAAAAATGTCCAGGGTTCAGCCTAGTACCCACAGACACACTATGGGTGTGGCGAGTAGCCACCAAGCCCCCTGGGGCTGCCTGAGGTTCTGCCTGCCTCACACGCTGGTCAGGGAGGTGCAGCAGTGACTCACTGGGCTTCCTGAAGTTGTCTGGGGTTAAGCCCAGCCCCCTCAGACACAGCCACCTTATCTTTGATAAAGGGGCCAAACATGTTCACTGGAAGAAAGATAGCCTCTTTAATAAAGGGTGTTGGAAAAACTGGCTTCCCACATGCTGAAGACTAAAACTAGGCTCATGTCTATCACCATGCACTAAACTAAATCAAAATGGATCAAAGATTTAAATATTAATGTAGAATATAATGTCTATTACCATGCACTAAACTAAAATCAAAATGGATCAAAGATTTAAATATTAATGTAGAATATACTAAATATACTGGATGAGAAATTAGCTAAAAATCTTGAAAACATAGGGGTAGGCAAAGAATCCATGAACTAAACAAATTGCAAGGGAAATACTTCAAGGAATCAACAACTGGGATCTCATCTTATTGAAAAGTTGTTGCACATCTAAAGAAATCACCAACAGAGTAAAAAGAAAATCTGCAAATTGGCAAAAAATTTTAGCCACCTGTCTCTCAAAGGACTTCTAACTAGAATATATAAGAATTAAATATAATCAGGTCCCAAAATTCAAAAACCCAATCCAAAAATGGGCATCTGAGATGAATAAGTACTTCCCAGGTGAAGCAACAGAAATGGCAAATAAATATACGAAAAAATGCTCAGTATCATTGGTCATTGGAAAAATGCAGATTAAAATAACTCTGAGATTCTGTCTCACCCAAGAAAGAATAGTTATCCTCAAAAAATCAGCCAATAACAAATGCTGGGTGGGCTGTGGGGGAAAAAGGAAAACTTTTCCAGTGCTGGTGTGAGTGTAGACTGGTGAGACCACTGTGGAAATCAGTTTGGAGATTCTTCACAAAACTAGGATTGGAAGTCCCATTTAACCCAGCTATTCCCCTTCTGGGTGTTTTCCCTGAAGACTTAAAAACGTCATACCACAGCTATATATGTGCACCCATGTTTATAGTAGCACAATTTGCAATAGCTAAATCTTGGAGACAACAAAAATGTCCATCCACTGAGGAATGGATAAAAAGATGTGGTATTTTTATAGAATGGAGTATTATACAGATATAAAAAAAGATGAAGTTGAGGCTTTTATAGGTAAATGTATGCAACTAGAGACCATACTCATAAGTGAAATAAATCCCACACATATGTGTAAACATCCTATTGTCTCTCCAGTGTAAGAACCTGAAAGAATAAATCAAATCTAAAAGGTACAATAGATATTGTGAAAGGGAAAGAAACTGTTAAAAATGAAGGAACAACTGGGACTAGGGAAAGGAGAAAAAGAAAGAAATAAGGAAGAGAAATATATACATATATCTATATCTATATCTATATATAGCTAAGATAAATGTACTACTGATATGTATTGGTTTATTAAAAGGAACATTTAATGCTTAAATTTTATTTGACCAATTTTGCATGCTTCTATTTTGTAATCTGGACAACTAATATGATGACAACAATATGCAACATAACCACCATTGGTGAACTCCTATCATCTTTTGTATTGAAGCTTTGTACTATTTCTAATGTTATTTTGTATTATTTTGATTCTCATTAGTGGTTTGATGAAGCCTGCATTATTTTTTGCTTATCTTTTTATTTTAAAGATAGTAGTACATGAGACACAAACAAACAAAAAATAGAACAGTAGCAGCATATCAGTATCACAAACATAAACAAATCAAAGCAAGAACATTCAAAGTAATACGGGGTCTCAAACAAATTAATACAAATCAACAGTGGTTGTTACATTGCATATTGCTATCCTCAACTACATTGTTCAGATTATCAGATGTAAGAATCAAAGACTGCTCAAACCATTAAAGAGAATAAGAAAATATTTTTTCAATAAAACATTAGAGATAATACAGAGATTCACTAGACAAGATGGTTGGAGTTCACCATTCTAATTCCATTGTGTATTGTTACCTTCAAATCAGTTGCTCAGACCACCAGACAGAAGCATGTAAATTCAGTCAAAATATAAAAAATTGTGAGCATTAACTGTTCATTTCAGCACACCATAACACAATAGCAACACAGTCATCTCAGCTATTTATATATATATTTATGTTTTGCCTTCCTTCTTTCTTTTTTCTTTTTTCCCCTCATCCAAGTCATTCCTTCCTTTGAACAATTTCTTTCCCTTTCCGATCATCTATTGTACGTTTTGAGTTTTACCTAGTCTTTCAGGTTCCTACACCAAGGAGACAATATGCTGTTTACACATGTGGGTCTCATTTATTACACTTATGAGGATGGTCTCTAGTTGCATCCATTTACCTATGAAAGCCTCAAGTTGATCTTTTTAAACAGCTGAGTAATACTCCATTGTATAAAAACACCACAACTTTTTTATCCATTCCTGTGTTTCCAAGATTTAGCTATACAAATTGTGCTGCTATAAACATTGGTGCACATATATCACTGTGGTATGATGTCTTTAATTCTTCTGGGAAAATTCCCAGAAGGGGAATAGCTGGGTTAAATGGGACTTCTAATCCTAGTTTTATGAGGAATCTCCAACTGATTTCCTCAGCGGTTATACCAGTCTACACTCCCACCAACAGTGGAGTAGGCTTCCTTTCTCCCCACCTCTCCAGCATTTGTTACTGGTTGATTTCTTGGTGACAGCCATTCTTTCTGGGGTGAGATGAAATCTCAGTATTGTTTTAATTTGTATTTCTCAGATGACTAATGATATTGAACATTTTTTTATGTATTTATTCACCATTAGTACCTCTTCATTAGAGAAGTGTGTATTCATCTCAGATGCCCATTTTTGGACTGGGTCTTTGAATTTGGGGGGCCTGATTTTTTTTTTAATTCTCCAGTTGTTGATTCTTTGAAGTATTTCCTGTGCAGTTTGGTGTTTGTTCATGAACTCTTTGCCTTCCCCAAAGTCGTCAAGATTTTTACCTACTTTCTCTTCCAATAAATATAGCGTTTCTGTTTTAATGTTTAGATCCATTTTTACTTTAATTTAGTGCATGGTGACAGACATGGGTCTAGTTTTAGTCTTTGGCATGTGGAAAGCTAGTTTTTCCAGAACCATTTATTAAAGAGGTTATCTTCTTTCCACTGAACATGTTTAGGCCCTTTGTCAAAGATAAGGTGACTGAGTGTGTTTGTAGTTGTATCTGTATCTTCTAAACTGTTCCACTGATCTTCAGGTCTGTTTGTGCCAGTACCATGCTGATTTTATCACAGTCACTTTGTAATATAATTTTAAGTCAGGAATTGTGATCCCTCCTGCCTTTCCTTTGTTTCCCAAGATTGCTTTTGCTATTCTAGGTCTCTTCTGGTCCCAGATAAACTTTAGGAGTGTTTTCTCCAGATCTATGAGGTATAGTAATGGTATTTTAATTGGGATTGCATTGAATCTGTCTAAGAATTTTGGGAATATCACCATTTTCACAATGTTGGTTCTTCCTATCCATGAGCAAGGAATATCTTTCCATTTTCTAATATCCTCTTTGATCTTTTTTTTCACAGTCCTATAATTTTCACTGTATAGATATTTTACTTCTTTTGCTGAATTGATTCCTAAGTATTTCATCTTTTTAGATGCTATTGTCAAAGGTGTGGTTTCCCTAATTTCTCTCTCAATCTGTTCGTTACTTGCGTACAGGAATGCTATTGACTTTTGAGTGTTAACTTTGTATCCAGCTACACTACTGAATTTGGTTATTAAATCCATGAGCCTTTTCGTGGGCAAACTTGCATTTTTACATCTGGAAATCTGAGCAACTTCGTTGAGGGTAACAGTATGCAATATAACAACCATTTTAAATTCCTATCATTTTGTTTTGAAACCCTGTATCATTTTTATTGTTCTTGTGTTTTGTTTTTGTCTATGTTAATAGTTTGACATTTTAAAATTCTCCTTAAAATAAAAAATAAAAGGGAAATTTTGTGCTAATATTATATAGACAAGATATCATATCTATGTTTTCTACTCTGAATACTAGGAAGACAACAATACAGAATGTATTAACTATGGCAGTTGTCCTAATAACAGGTTTTGAAACTCAGTTTCACTGTTATGTTTGCCTTTTTTTAAAAGGGAAGAATAAGTGGGACAGGGATAGGAGAAAAGAAGGGAGGGAAACAATATATGCATAAACAAGATAGCTATGATAATTGTACTACCAATTTCTATTGGTTTACTGAAAGGAACATTTAATGCTTAAATGCTTGATCAATCTTCCATACCTATCTGGTAATCTGAGCAACTGCACTATATAATATATTAATCATTGTTTATTTCCTATTATCATGTTTTGAAATTCTGTATGATTTTTATTGGTTCTATTATTCTCTTTAAAATTAAAAAAGTTCAAATGATATAAACACTTTCTTTCAGTGAGCTAACAGAAGTTGATAGGGCAAGAGAGACTGCATTTTCTGCTTTTAACTCCATTTTAAGAGAAGCCACTTAAGGATAATTTAAGCTGCAGTTGACTCCCACTTTTTACCCCTTTGCTCTGGTTAGTTATTAACTCACCTAAAGCAGAGCAGAGTAACAACGTGGGAAGAGAACAAACCGGACAGATTGACAAGTAGGCTAAAAGTTACACAGCAATGGTCATTTGGCATTCGGCTGTCTGACCTTCTGGGAGAAGTAAACTTTGTGATCATTGTGTGACGTTCTTGTAAGATTCCCAAAAATGAGCTAATGGTTACTATGGAAACCTAAAATGTACTTAAACTGAAGGTGAGACCCAGATTAGGGTGGATACCTTCTCTGGCTCCTGCTTAAAGACTGTCTGTCAGCCAGCTCAATAAAGCTTTGCTCATTCCTGCTCTTTTGGTCTCTTGTGAATGCCATTCTCAATGAACTCACTTGTATCAAAATTAGTAGTACAATTCTCTTAGCTACTATAATCCATCTATTATCTATCTATCTATCTATCTATCTATCTATCTATCTATCTATCTGTGTCTGTATCTGTATCTATCTGTATCTGTATCTCTATCTAATCTTCCTTCCTTCTTTTCTTCTTTCTCTGATCCCAGATGATTTTTCCTTTTTGAGCAGTTTCTGTCCCTTTTACAAAATTTATTGTACCTTTTAACTCTTATTTACTCTTTCAGTTTCTTATACTAGGGAGACAAGGCAATGTTTACATATGTGAGTGTGATTTATTTTACTTATGAGTATGGTGCCTAGTTGCATCCATTTACCTATGAAAGCATCAAGTTTATCTTCTATATAGCTGAGTAATATTCCATTGTATAAAAATACCACATCGTTTTTATCCATTCCTCAGTTGATGGGCATTTGGGTTGTTTCCAAGATTTGGCTATTACAAATTGTGCTGTTGTAAACATGCATGCACACATGTCACTGTGGTGTGATGTTTTTAATTTATCTGGAATAATAACCAGAAGGAGAATATCTGGGTTGAATGGAACCTCTAATTCTAGTTTTTTGGAAATCTGTGCACTGATTTCCACAGTGGTTGTAAACTCTACATTCCCACCAAAACTGAAAAAGCATCCCTTTTTTCCCAGAGCCTTGCCAGCATTTGTTATTGGTTGATTTCTTGATGATAACCAATCTTTCTGGGGGTGAGATGGAATCTCAGTGTTGTTTTAATTTGCCTCTCTCAAATGACTAATGATATTGAAGATTTTTTCCTACGTTTATTACCATTTTATTTCTTTATCTGAGAAGTGTGTATTTATCTCAGATACACATTTTTGGATTAGGTCTTTGAATTTCAGGTGTCTGATTTTTAAAAATTCTTTATTCTAGATAGAAGTCCTTTGTCTGAGGGACAGTTGGCTAAGAATTTTTTCCCTACCTTTAGGTTTCATTTCTCTTTATTTCTGATTTTTTGATGTATCGCTTCTCGGCCTTTTGGCTAAGATCAAGTGTGATTTTTTGATGTGCAAACTTTTTAATAAAATGAGATCTCATGTGTTGATTCTTTGAAGTACATCCAGTGCCATTTGATTTTTATTCATGAACCTGCTGTGAACTCTATGTCTTCAAAATTTCTACCTACTTTCTCTTCCAGTAGATTTAGTGTTTCTTGCATATTTAGATCTTTGATCTATTTGGACTTTAGTTGACTGCATGGTAATAGACATTGGTCTAGTTTCAGTTTTCAGCATGTGGAAAGCCAGTTTTTCCAGCACCATTTATTAAAGAGGCTTTCCCCCTTCCAATGAACATGTTTGGCCCATTTGCCAAAGATAAGGTGACTGAGTGTGTTTCTAATTACGTCTGCATTTTCTAATCTGTTCCATTGATCCTTAGGTCTATTTTTGTGCCAGTACCATGCTGATTTTATCACAGTAGCTTTGTAGTATAATTTCAACTAAGGAATTGTGATACCTCTTTCCTTGTCTTTAATGCCCTCAATTGCCTTTGCTATTCTAGGCATCTTCTGGTTCTAGATGAATTTTAAGAATGTTTTCTTTAGATTTGTAAGGAATGGAAAGGGTGAAATCACTACAGATCTTGTGAAAATTCAGAAAATCATCAATACCTACATCAAAAATCTTTACTCTCATAGGATGGAAAAGAGAGAAGAAATGTATAGATTCCTAGAAATATAAGAATTACTGAAGCTTAACCAAGAAGATATAAAAATTTTGAATAATCCAATATCAGTCAGTGAAATTGAAAATGTAATTAAAAACTTAACAACAAAGAAAATCACAGGTCCTGATGGATTCACAGCTGAATTCTTCAAGAAATATATACAAGATTTAATGTCAATACTCCTCAAACTCTTAATGATATTGAAACAGAAGCAATTCTCCCCCTTTCCTGGAGGCAAGTATCACCCTGCTACCAAAACCCGAGAAAGACCCCATCAGAAAAGACAACTACAGGTCAATCTCTCTAATGAACTTAGATACAGAAATCCTAAGAAAGATACTAGCAAACAGAATTCAGCAAATCATCAAAAAGATTGTACACCATGGATAAAGTGGCTTTATCCCAGGAATGCAGGGATGATTCAATATACACAAATTAATAAATGTAATACACCATATCAACAGAACCAAAGACAATAATCAATTGTTTTAATATTTAGGTTTTTGATTCATTTGGACTTCAGTTTAGTGCATGGTGATAGATATGAGTCTAGTTTTAGTCTTTGGCATGTGCAAAACCATTTTTTTCCAGTACCACTTATTAAAGAGGCTGTCTTTCTTCCAGTGAACATGATGGCCCCTTTGTCAAAGTTAAGGTGGCTGAATGTGTTTGTAGTTGTATCTGTATCTTCTAATCTGTTCCACTGATCTTCAGGTCTGTTTTTATGCCAGTACCATGCTGATTTTTTCACAATCACTTTGAAGTATAATTTCAATTCAGGGATTGTGATGCTTTCTGCCTTGCCTTTGTTACCCAGGATTGCCTTTGCTATTTTAGGTCTTCTGTTTCCAATTGAATTTTAGGAACATTTTCTCTAGATCTGTGGGGTATGCTAATGGTATTTTGATGGGAACTGCATTAAATCTGTGTAACGGTTTTGGGAATATGGCCATTTTTGGAATGTTGGTTCTTCCTCTATAACAAGGGATATCTTTTCATTTTCTGATGGCCTCTTTGATATCATTTTTTAGAGTACTGTAATTTTCAATGTATGAATCTTTTACTTCTTTTGTTAGATTGATTCCCCCAAGTATTTTATTTTTACTGATGCTATTATGAAGGGTGTTGTTTTCTTAATTTCTCTCTCAATGTGTTTGTTGTTTGTGTACAGGAATGTTAAGTTTTTTGAGTGCTTACTTTGTATACAGCTAAGCAACTGAATCTGGTTATTAAATCTAGGAATCTTTTCATGTAGTGTTGTGAATTTTTTTGTGTAAAATATCATGCCATCTATGAGTAACGACAATTTAAATTCTGTCTTTCTTATTCTTATTCCTTTTATTTCTTTCTCTTATTTAGTTGCTCTGGCTAATGTTTCCATAACTATACTGAATAGCAGCGGTGATAGTGTACATCCTTGTCTTGCTCCTGGCTTTAGACTGAAAGCTTTCAGTTTTTGTCTATTTAGTACGATGTTCACTGTTGATTTTTCTTTCTTTCTTTTTATTTTTATTTTTTTGGTATTGTGAATCAAACTCACGGCCTTATGCTGTCAGGTAGGTGCTGGGTCACTGTGCTATATCCTTATGCCTTTATGTTAGTTTTTTATAGATGGCTTTTTTTCAGATTGAAGTAAAGACCATAAATTCTGATTTTCTGTAGTGTTTTCATCATGAATGGATGTTGGATTTCATCAAAAGCTTTTTTGGCATCTTTTGAAATGATTGTGTGATTTTTGTCTTTGGCTATGTTGATATGGTATATTACATTTATTGATTTGTGTATGTTAAACTGTCAGTGCAATCCTGGGATGAATCCCACTTTGTCATGGTGTATAATATTTTTGATGATTTGTTGCATTTTGTTTGCTAGTATTTTATTGAATATTTTTCATTAGTGTTAATTAATGAGGTTGGTCTGTAGTTCTCTTGTTTGGTTGGGTCTTTCTCTAGTTTTGATATCAGGGTAATACTTGTTCCCAGGAAAGAGGGAGAATTGCTTCTCTTTCAATGTCAGTAAAGAGTTTGATGAGTATTGGCATTAAATCTTGTACATATTTCTTGTAGAATTCAACTGTGTAGGCATCAGGACCTGTGCTTTTGTTTTTAAATTACATTGTCAATCTTATTAACTGATATTGGATTATTCAGAATTTTTGTATCTTCTTGATTCAGCTTTGGTAATTCATACACATCTAGGAATCTGTTGATTTCTTCTGTGTTTTTCCATGCTATATGGGTAAAAATTTTCAAAGTTGATATGTATGATCTAAATTTTCATAGGATCTGTAGTGACTTCACCCTTTTCTTTCCTCATTGCATGAATTTGAGTTTTTTCTTTTTTAATATGATTGGCTAGGGTTTTATCAATTTTGTTTATTCTTTCAAAGAACTAACTCTTTAATTCATTGATTCTTTGTATTGTTTCCTTAATCTCAGTTGCATTAATTTCTGCTTAGATTGTTATAATTTCCTATCCTGTATGGGTTTTGGGCTTGACTTGCTCTTGTTTTTCTAGAAGACTGAGCTATAGCATTAGGTTTTTTTATTTGTGCTCAGTCTGTTTTCTTGATATGAGAATCCCCTGCTAAAATTTCCCTCTTAGGACTGTTCCTTTGATTCCCACAGGTTCTGGTATGCTGTATTTGCATTTTCATTTGATTGTAGATATTTAATTTCATCTGTGACCTATTGGTTGTTTAGGAGGATTTTATTTAATTTCCATGTCATTATGGAGTTTTTGTGGTTTCATTTTCCATGACTTTCCATTTTCAGTGTACTATATTCAGATAATATGCATGGGATAATTTCAACTCCTTTACATTTACTTAAGCATATTCTATGGGTTAGTATATAGTCTAATTTAGAGAATGTCCTGTGTGCAGCTGAGAAGAATGTATATTCTGATATTGTTGGGTGGAGCACTGTAAATATCTACTAAATCTGTTCAAATGTTTGGATCAGTTCTAATATTTGATTGTTGACTTTTTTGTCTAGTTGCTCTATATCTGTGATATTGTGGTATTAATTTCCCCTGTTACAATTGTTATTTGATTTTTCATTTCTATAAATGTTTGTCTTATATAGTTGAGTGGTTCTGTATTTAGTGCTTATACATTTATGATTGTTATTTCTTCCTCTTGATTTTTCTTCTATAAAGTATGTAATGACCTTCTTTATCTCTTATGATCAATCTTGTTTTGCAGTTCACATTGTCTTCAACCAGAATAGGTACCTCTTGTTTTTTCTGGGTTCCTTTTCCATGGAAGATTATTTTCCATCCTTTGACTTTCAGTCTATGAATTTGTTTTTGAGTTAAATGTGTTCTTGTATATAGCATCTTTTTGGACCTTGTTTCTTTTTTTTTTTTTTTT
>NW_004955430.1:17909471-18003103 GCF_000276665.1 Chinchilla lanigera
TTTTTTTGGTTTTTCTCCGGTACCGGGAACCGAACTCACGACTTTGCGCTTGCCAGGCAGGTGCTTTTGCCGCTGAGCTAAATCCCCAGCCCCTGGACCTTGTTTCTTGATCTATTCTGCCAGTCTGTGTCTTTGTAATTTTGTGGATATCTGTTTGAATGTTTCATGCATTCTGTTTCTTTCCTATTTTGATCATTCACAGTTTGTATCTTGCTCCTATTAACATTTTTTTTATATATCTCTACTCTAGGTTTGCTGAACTATTCTTATTCCCATTCAAATAAATTTTGATATATTTTTTTTTACCATAGAGATGATTTCTTAACTTATTTCCCTTATAACCTCATGCATTTGTTTCCTTATTTTGGTTGGTATCATTTCAGAAATGTTAATAGGTTTCATTTTTCTCTATTTTCTCTTCTGGACATGTGGGTGGGCTTGAGGTCTTCGGTTGCATTTTGCAATTGTATCTTGTCAATTTCTATTTCAAAAGTTTTTATTTTGTTTTCTGTGTTGATCCTTGTAAGTTTTTGTTGTAGGTAGTATTATCACTAATATCAAAGCCACTGTATGCAATGTTTGTCCTTCCATATGTCTTCTATGTGTAGGAGGTTCTTGGTTTGTGTCTGTCCCAAGATTCTATCTTTCCTATTAATTAAGAGTGAGATATTGGTATCTGTTTTGCTCAGACACCAGTCCTTTGCTGGGGTGTGGTGGGGTTATTACCCCAGAACTTCCTAGTACTGTTATAGAAGTTAGAATAATTGATTAAAACAGATATGACATCCTATCTAAAGCAGTATAATTAGCACTGACAATAGCATCAAGCACAGCTTAGAAAATGACAAACTGGTAACTATTAATTTTGTACCTTTAACAATAGAAGCAACATCTATAGTTATATGACAGAACCAATGGTAAATTGGGAGCTACTTTGCAAAGTGTTTCCCCTGTTCAGAGTGGTTTTACTCTGTAGTGAGAAAATTTAAGGATAGTGGATAAAAAAGAGGTAACTGAGAAGAAATAATTAGAAGCCAGACTGGAGGACAAAGGATGATCATGCAAGCTTTGTGAAACTAGAGAAGAGGGCAGAAGAGAAAGAATGAAGGATTAAGCAAGGGATTACTGAATTTGACCAGAAAAATTAGAGATACTACTCACTCATGAAAATATGATTAAGTGCAGAGAGGTAAATTGAGGAAAGGGGGAAAGAATATGAATATATTAGAACAAAAATATCGGTAAAAGATCAAAAAAGGAAAAGAAACTTTGACTCCTCTTGGTCCTTCCTTAGCCTTCTGTGTTCCTCTTTCCCTAGCAGCTCTCTGTCCTCTCGAGTTGTTTGTTGCAAGATGGAGTGGGATGATGTGATACAGTCTGGTCTTCTGCTCCTGCTGGTCTACACCATGCTTTCTGAATACACTGTATATTGATGAAGAATGATACGATTTTTTCAATACACGTGTTCTTGCATAATGTTTAAATTAGCAAGCATGTTTATTTATTCAAATACTTATCATTTTTTTGGGTGAAAATGTTAAAAATTTTTTTCTAATGTTTTTGAAACATATAACATATTATCTATGGTCTTCCTACTGTGAAATGGAACATCATAAATCAATTCTCTTATCTAATTATAAATTAAAATCCATTGAGCACTCTCCCCACCTCTGCCCCAGCCTTGATAGTGACCATTCTACTCACAGTTCTATGCAGTGAACTGTTTCAAACTTCACATGAGTGAAGTCATGGGTTACTGTATGTCTCTCAGTGCCTAGTTTACTTCGATTAACATAATGACCTCTAGCTCCATCCATGTCACAATGACAGAATTATATTCTTTTTATGGATGAATAGTATTTCATTGTGTGTGTGTGCGTGTGTGTGTGTGTGAGAGAGAGAGAGAGAGAGAGAAAGAGAGAGAGAGAGATTTTTCATGTACCTGTATACTTGCTTAGCATTTGTGTGTTTCATTTTGAGAAATGTCTATTTAGATCTATTGTTTATTTTTAATTGGATTATTTTTTCATTTGTTTTGCTATTGAGTTGTTTGAATTCCTTATGTTCTTTGAATATTATTCCCCCTGCTAGATGTATAGTTTGCATTTTTTTCTCAGTTGGTAGGTTGCCTGTTATTCTATTGATTGTTTCCTTTGCTGTGCAGACATTTTTTTGTGTAATGTAATGTCATTTGTCTGCTTTATTATTTTTTTTGTGCTTTTGAAGTTTTACCTGAAAAAATCCACTCTCATTTCACTTGCTCAACATGTTGCTCCTATGTTTTCTTCCTACAGCTTTATAGTTTCCAGCTTTATATCTAAGTCTTTAATCTATTTTGAGACTTTTTTTGCATGTGATGGGAGCTGGGGCTATGATTTCAATCCTGTACATATGAATATACAATTTTTCATGATCTTTTATTGAAAGAGCTTGCCTTTTGCCCAATGCATGTTCTCAGTATCTTTAACAAAGTTCAGCTGGCTATAGCAGAGTAGTTAACCTCTGTGTGTCTATCTTTTCCATTGGTCTGTGTGTCTATTTTCATGGTGGTACTGTACCATTTTGATTATTACAGATTTGTAATGTATTTTGAAATCAGGTGGTGTAATGTCAGCTACTTTTTTCTTTTTGCTCAAGATGCCTTTGGCTAGTCAGGTTTACTTATGGTCTTATGAAAAGTTTGGTTTTGTTTTATCTTGTTCTATGAAGAATGACCTAGGTAACAAGAGGCATCAAGATACACCAAAAATCAAAGTTTTAGAAAGATTTTATAATTAATACAATGTGGTATTGATGAGGTATTAGATAAATAGATAAATGGAAATACTAGACTAGGAAGAGGAAAAATATATATGAGAAAGGAACCAGGTGTGGTGGCACACCTCTATAACCCCAGCACTCTGAGATACTGAGACAAAAAGATTACAAATGCAATCCTGGTATGGGCAATATAGCATTTTAGATATAAATCATAACATTTGACATCTTAGTCTCAAGAAAACATTTCAAAAAGAAGAGTTTTCTAGTGTGTATAAAGCCAGTCAAAGTGGTGCACACTCGTAATTCCAGCACACAGGATGCTAAGGTAGGAGGATTACAAATTCAAGACCAGCCTAGGACAAAATGCTGGGACAAAATGCCAGACATCAACAAGTTAACGGAGGAAGGGTATATTTTAACTGACCATCTGTGGAGATTTTAGTCCATAGTTGGCAAGGAAGGGCAGCATGGCAGGGGGTATCATAGACGGGAAACAGTTCATGGTGTGGATGCAAAAGGCAGCCATCAGTGAGCCTACCTTTCCTTTTTATCCCATCCAGGCTACAAGCCTACTGGACTGTGTCTCGCAGACCCAGGGTGGGCCTTCTCATTACACACACTCAGAGCCACACTAAACCAATCAGTGAATTAATGTAGTTATCACACATCCTTAATCCATTATCACACGCCCGTGATCCAACCATTTCCAAAAAGCTCCACCTGGGAGCTCATGAGGCTTTGAAAGACATTTTAGATATAAATCATAACATTTGACATCTTAGTCTCAAGAAAACATTTCAAAAAGAAGAGTTTTCTAGTATGTATAAAGCCAGTCAAAGTGGTGCACATTCGTAATTCCAGCACGCAGGATGCTAAGGTAGGAGGATTACAAATTCAAGACCAGCCTAGGGTACATGGAAAGTTTGAGGCCAACTTGAGCTACAGAGTGAGATCTTGTCTCAAAAACTGATAAATAAATGAATAACAATTAATAAGGGAAACACATGTAAGCAAATAATAATTGGTGTATATAAATCTTATGGATAAATTTCAAATGATTCAGAGAAAAAATAATGACGACACAGAAGGGTGCTTTATGATGTCAATTATATAAAATTAAAATAATTTGAAGACTCTTGTGTATTATTTATATGATTTTGGATTGAGAAATATAAACATGTACCCAATGGCTGTGTACTTATATGAGTTCTTCTTTTGGGGGAAAGAGGGGAAGAAATCTAGATAAAGTTACAGGCATAATTCAATTGAATTCATAAATTTTAATCTTGGAAATACAATAGATATGATACAAATAGCAATCAAATTGAAAGCTAGGACAGCTTCTGAGTTAATAAAATGTTAATATATGTTCATATTTGAGAAGTAACAACCCAGAAGCAGGTTTGAAATCTTTGATTCCGAAGTTAGACCTTGAATCACATCTTGAAACTAGGCAGAACATGACTGCTTATTTCTCCTTGGCCTGGATGTCTAACTCAGTTGAGGCAAACGCCACACGTGCAGTTTCCATAGAAACAGTGAAGAAAGTTTGAATGCCTCTCCTTTGTATCCTTGAGAATGTGATGCCAGAGAATGTGTATTAAGGATATCAAAGGACCGTATGCATTAATGACATTATGGCATTTAGCAGTACACAGACAGTGCCACTGGACACTGTGGCATGTCTATGAGAGTGCTGTAAGATCAAACTCAGAAAATAATGTGCAAACCTATTACACATCACATAAGAAAAGTCTGGGTGGATGCAGAGAATCAAAGAGTTTGCCATGAGTAAGAAGCAGCAGGTAGAGACGGGAGTTTGGGAGGAAGGTCTAAAATAGGGCTGAGTTGCAGCTCTGGCTGTTACTATTGGCATGGGGGAGAGCCTAGATACTTTACGGTCCGGAGCCCATACTGTGATGGATTCAGGGTTAAAAGGCTGAGGGACTTAAAGCATTCCAGGGTGTTTTGGCTACAAAGAGCAGTTTCTTCCTTAGTCCTTCCAACTGACATCCTTTCCAGAACAAGTCTGTAAGATTTTGGTCCTCTTTTTAAAATTTTTCTTTAATTACTTTTATTGATACACTTTCAATATACATAAGGATCACATTCATCAAAGAGCATTTGTACCTGTACACAATGTATCTTGATTCTTTTTTTTTTTTCACCTTTCTCCTCCCCTCTATTCAGCCTTTCTTTCCCTCCTTATATACAAAAGTTTTGCTTCCATTTTTCATTCTATTCTCTTTTTCCTATTCCCTTCCTTCCTATGACTTTCTCAGAGGTGTCATCTGAATATAGATATGGACCAAATGCTGGTGTGATGGTAGTGGTTTTGAATAGTATTAGATGCAAGAGCAATGATGAAAGATATGAGAGTCAATAAGAGGTCACTTGTAGTGAAAGCTATGGGTTTGGTAATTTATGTTGCCAGAAACAGCTACAGTTCAAGCATTGATGTGAATGTCCCACATGCATCTAATCTCTTTAGCCCTTGTTGGTGGCTCCCTTATGCTATCCAGAGGGTTTCCTTTGGGGCAGTGTTCTCACTACTAACAGTATTTAGCAATAATACTATTTCAGATCAGAGCATGCAGATATATTTTTCTTTCTAGAGATGACTTTGTTTTGCTTACTTAAAATGGAAGAGACTTAAGCAAGACAGTTGATGGGTCATAATGGGTGTGTTTGCCTCAAGATATTTTTGCTCTCTCATTTGCAGAGCAGTTTTGGGTAAAATCACACTAAGGGGTAGTCTTCTATCTTGCCCAGAAGTAGTTGACTTCCCTACTTGACTCTAAAATCCAGTTGTGGGAGACCACCAAGCAGAACTGGCTGCATAACAGCAGATGTTCCCTTAATTGGCTGAAAGAATGTGATTGACTGGTCAAGATGCCAACATGTCTCAATGTAGCAAAGCAGGTCAGAATTTGCTGTGCTGATGGCTGGGATGGGGGCTAGATCAAGAGGCTGTGAGATTTCAGGGCTAAAACATGAGATAACATCTCAGCTGAGGCCATGAGACTCAAAAAGAATTATACCTTCCTGGCAGTAAATGTGCCAGCCTTGCATATACCAAGTTATCTGCTGTACCACTAATTGGAGGGCCTCTGGGCTTGGTGCAAGAGGTCTCTGTTTCTCCTACAGTCATGCCTAGAAAGCTTCTCTTCCCTAGCAGTCTGCTGTGACCCTCTATCACCTCCCTGATTGATACCAAGAAAAGCCATGAGCTCTTAGACCCATGAGCTCTTAGACTCATGGTGACAAAAGGCCATAGAGTACATTGAGTCATCCCAGATCCTCTTCAACTGCTGATTTTTCTCTCTTCATCTTTCCTTTCATCCGTGTGCCATATTGCCAGGTGGGAGACTAATACCCTTCATGGGGGTTTCTGTACCAGTGAAGTACTGACCTCCAGGGGTATGGAACTCAGGATGAATTATCATAGCCTGGCAGCAGGAATTAAAGAAATGTATGTTTGCCATTTCTAGACTTTGTTCTTGATTTGGGAGAGATCCTTCTAAGCATTGAAACTTGAATAGAACTAATGATATGATATGAGTGTATCACTATTTGCTGTATTTCTTATTCTGAAACCAGCAAGAAGAAGAGAGTAGCTTGTAGTAACTCTTCTCAGTCTCCAATACAGAGGACCCTTTCTTCTTCTGAGTCAAGATCTTTACCATTTTGATATTGTTCTTTGTGCGGTAGCATGGACCCTCCCCAGATCTTTCTTCAGAGGGAAACTAAGTGTATGACCTTGGACTTAATATGTTTATATATTTATTTGTATTTTTCCCATTATAAAACCATTTCAATGAGGTGAGAATCATATTATTATGCCAACTAAAAGTAGAATATACACAAAGCTCTTTAATTCTTGTTATTCTCTTGAGGTCAAAGTGACATCCATTTTATTCCTCTGTTTTGTATGCCTTCTACCACAAGGTCTAATTTACTTATATAATTTCTTTTAAATTTGGAAATTTAAGCTTTATTTCCTCTGGATAGGCTTACACTTGTCCTAGATTTTCTTTCTGTTCAACATTTTACTCTCACAATGTTTACTCATCCTTTACAAGTGCTTTCCTAAACTTTTATTTTATAAAGGGAATCCCCTCAAGCATGGTAGCACATGCCTATAATCCCAGCTAAACTGGAAGCTCAGGCAGGAAGATCATAAGATTGAGGCCAGCACAGGCAATTTAATGAGACTTTGCCTTAAAATAAAAAATGAAAGTGCACTTGCCTAGTATATGTGAGGCACTGGATTTAATCATCAGTATCACTAAAAAGTGTGGGAGATAATATTCAGAATTTTTCCCTATTTGTTTTTCTCATTTCATCTTTCCTTGAGTTTAGTAAACTCTAGGTTAAAGCTTGCAGTTTTAATATATTAATATCACAAGAATATCCACATACTCTCATTAATTTTAGCATACAAACCATATAATTGCAAAAATCGCTAATTCTCTTTTTCTAATGTCACCTTCTTTTAACCAGGTTCACGTGCTGTGCTCAGAAATAATGTCCTACTGCGAGTAAGGGCTGTGACCTAGTTCTTCATCCCATTGTTCTGTGGGTTGCCATGTAACTGTGCTCCTTTGTGATTCATTGTCTCCTCTAATTACAACTCTATACTATTTTTGTAACAGGCACTAAGGCTCAGGGTATGTCTTCATATGTCACATTCAGGATATTTTTTCCAGTAAAGACTATTTCTCTCCACTTCTCTGGGAACATGGTGTAGAAACACATCCCAGGGAAAATTTCTGGGTTAAGAGAACTCCATGTGCAGTTTTAAAAAATTTTATTAGTACATTTAGGCAGTTCATACAGTTTACAATCATCTTGGGGAGTGGACATATAAGCATATATGTGCACATATAACCACAGATTGTTGCTTTTAAAAAAATCCCCTTCCTTTTCCCTCCCCCAATTTCCCTATATAATTTTTCATTCTTGTTGACTTTTTTTTTTTTTTTGGTTTTTCTCCGGTACCGGGAACCGAACTCACGAACTTATGCTTGCCAGGCAGGCGCTTTTGCCGCTGAGCTAAATCCCCAGCCCCATTCTTGTTGATATTAATCTTAGCTCATGTGTGGCATATAATGTTTACATTAATTGAGGTTATTAGGTTCCTATATATGGCATATTTTTATTCTACTCATTTCCCCTCCCCCTCCTCCTCATTCCTTGGGCTTTTTCATTTGGAATACTTTCTCATTACAAGAGATCATGTCCCTGTCTCCTTCTATTCACTCTTTATTATTGTCTTTGTACCTTGCCTCACTCAAATAAGAGATTAAGTATGCTATTTAAACTTGTGTGTCTGATTTATGTCACTCAACATTTTACTTTCCAGGTGCATGCATTTTCCTACAAATGTCTCGTCTGTCATTCTTTATAACAGAAAAGTATTTCATTATATATAAATACCACACTTTCTTTATCCAATCGTCTGTTGATAGGTATACAGGCTGTTTCCAGAATTTAGCTATTATGAGTTGTGCTACTGTAAATATTGTTACGTACATATCACTGTAGTATGTTTTAAGCTCTTTGGGGAATATATCTAGCAGGGAGATTTGTAGGTCATATGGAATTTCTAATTTCAGTTCTTTGAGAAATCACACACTGATTTTCATAGTGGTTGTACTTGTTTAGATTGCCACCATCAATGAAGGAGGGATTCTTTTTCACCACAGCTTTGCCAACATTTGGTATTGTCTGATTTGCAATTTTCCCTTCTCTATATGGTTTTCTTCCCCTGTCCCTTTTGATTCTTTAAGCCTCCAGCTGTAACTACCTCTGAGATATTACACTACCCCTTGTGATTTGCTTGCTTTTCACCTATACTTCTGCAAATGGATATTATCCTAATCTGAATGCAATAAGTGATTCTTGTTAAGATCATGACTAATAAAAGTCCTGAGGTCTGAGGTCTGAGATGGTGGTTGTCTAGTATTCCTACAACAACCTCACTTGCTATATGCCTTCCTTGGTTCTTGCCACCCATTTGTTGGCTTGGGTGACCATGATGGAGCTCTGTTTTAATCTTTTAAGTGTGAAAGGCCTATAGTTCTCAAATGTGAATGAACATGAGCCTCTCTGAGAAGGCTTGTTAAGTGTATAGATATCCGAGTTCCACCTTCACAGTTTCAAAATCAGTAGGCCTAGCCAAGAAATGTATGTTTATGTCAAGTTACAATGGATTCTATTGCTGCTTCCCTGAGGATCCCACTTTGAGAATCATTGGTCTTGAAAACCATACCTATAATTCCATTCATTTCAGTATTTGATGACCTAATTTCAGCATCTCAGTACAGCATTGCTTCATTTAATTTTTTCATGAGTGAAAGGATTTTGCTTGCCATCTTTTTAAAAAATCTTTCCAGTAGTGGTAACCACAGATGCTGTGCCATGGCTGGATGAAGGAGATAACTTTCATTTGAATTTATTGAGTGAAAGGACAACTAGGTCAAAAGAACCAGCCTGAAAGAAAGTAAAACCATTCAATGCCAAGTCTGATTTTAGATCACACATTTCAGGATTTTCCTTGTCTGTAGCTCCTTGGTAGAGTTTACTATCTAGATGTAGATACTTTTTCACACATTTTTACATTTCATTTGTTTCTGAATTCTACATTTTGTCAAAGAATCAGAGTAGAAGAACTTGTTTCCAAAACTTTAATTTGTTAATCCTTGGTAGAACTCCTTGAAACTATGTATGACAGTTGCAACTATATTTGTGAATGTAATTTAATTTAGGCCAGGAGATTAAGGACTACCTAATCATTTTACTTATTTTGTGGGTTATGTAAGGGCTCATGATTTTTGTTGCTAGAGCAGGCCAGACTAATTATCCTCAAGTGGCGTACACCTGAGGGCAGCCTGAGCCGAGCAGAACCTTGTTGTGGGGGCCAGTAAATTTGTTTAGGGAATGCATGAGGAGGGGCCTAAACTTAAGCACAGACAGTGTCAAAAGCCACATATAGACCAAGGACCAGAGGCAATGGTCAACATAGCATGACAGGAAGTTGAAAAGTAGCTGTTTACTCAACTGTTGATGACACTTTTTTATGTTATTTTTTTTTCCAGACACTCCTCATTGTGGCTGTTCTATGATTAGATTCCATTTTTCTGGCCTTATGTTTGTTGAACATATCTTAGCGATCTGGTATGTCTGTCTATACATTAAGATATGTACTTGATTTACTTTTTCTTCTTGCCCAAGAACTTCTATTAATGTCTGCAGGTAATCAATAAATATTAAAGAATAAAACATATGGAATGCCATTTAGGAAATTCTCAAGCTGGTTGGATGAACTGTTGTAGTTCTACCATACAAAGAGGTAATCTTTATTTTGTTTTAATTCACTGATGCCTTGACCTATCATGAACACTGAGTTATATTGTGCAATTTTTCAGCAATGATGTGATTTCCAGTTAGCTCTTCATTCCAGATATGCTGGGGTATTTGCTAGCTATTCAGTTTCTGCTTGTTACATTCAACCATTGCCAACCTGAGCTCAATGTGAGTTTCCTATTGCTGTTGAGCTCAATACCAGCATGTTGGTTTTCTGCCAGTTCTTAACAGCCCAAGTATTTATTTGTGTCTTACCTTTTGATCAATGGAAGAGAAAAAGATATATGAGAGTAAGACGGATAGAACTAAGGGTGTAATAGC
Source organism: Chinchilla lanigera (assembly GCF_000276665.1). Classification (NCBI taxonomy): domain Eukaryota; kingdom Metazoa; phylum Chordata; class Mammalia; order Rodentia; family Chinchillidae; genus Chinchilla; species Chinchilla lanigera. The sequence continues at coordinate 17,919,921 of NW_004955430.1, forward strand.
CAATCTTTTGATATTCATTTTCCAAAATCTGCAGTTTTGGAAATCAAGTAGTCAAGCCTTTGTTCTACTAAATTAGATTAAGGATGCATGAGAAGTTTTATGACCAAAACTCAAAATACCTCTTGGTTTGTGATGAAAGAAATGGATACTATTCTTGTGTGATCTTGTCTGGCATAGTGTTTGGGACTACTATGCTAGTGGCTGAGGAGGATTTTCTTTTATTTCCTGATTCCTTGCCTCTTCGTCTGCCATTGTACTTTACTAGGCACAATTCTACTTACGAAAAGATTGTAAAATTTGTACTTTACTAAGAATAATTACGGATTTTCTTGTGGGGGAAAATATAATTTTGCTTAGAAAAATGTATGATATGTTACCAGATTTAATTCATTCATTAATGAAATGTATAGAATGCTTACTATGTGTTAGGCCCTGTTCTTGGTATTGGGGGATATTTGAGGAAACAAAAACTTACAGAAATCTTTGCTCTCACACAACTGTTGTTATCCTATGTGATCGCAAAAGGGCTGGGCTTTTGAAAACAGGGACTCAAATCCTTTCTTTTTTCTTTTCTTTTCTTTTCTTTTTTTCTTCTCTTCTTTTCTCTCCTCTCCTCTTCTCTTATTTTCCTTTCCCTTCCCTTCTCTTCTCCTCTCCTTCTCTCCTGTCCCCTTCCCTTCCCTTCCCTTCCCTTCCCTTCCCTTCCCTTCCCTTCTCTCCTGCCTCTACTTTTGTCACTGTGTTTCTTTGCTCTTTTACATGAGATTCCACAATATGTTGGGGAACTTTGCTGCAAATAGCACCAAATTTCCCCTCCATTGGCCTGAATTGCGTCGCATGATTAAGCCACAGGCATGTTTTTCCCCTTACAACTGTGGCCATCTCGCCTGTTGGCTTCTAAACTTGCAGTCCATTCTTCCATGGTAGTATTGGAGGAGGACGAATGCTTCAAGTAAAGAGGGAAGCTGCTCCCTGAGGAAGAAGGTAATGCTAGATAGATAAGTAATAGTAGCTCATCATGACAATCCGTTATGATACATACTACAAAATTTGTGTATTAACTTTTTTCTGGATGTGGTTTATATTTCTAGACATATTACCAAATCTTTGAGAAGAGTAAATGTTTCATTACTCTGTGTTTTACTTAACACAGGTAGCATTAAAACTTGCTCATAATAGACGCTTAATATCTGATTATTAAATAAACAATTGGCCTTGAGTTGTTGACATTTCTCTATCTTCTTGGAACACATCATGATAATGAATGCTAATATTTATTGGGCATTTACTGCCTGTCAATGTTGTATCGAGATATAATATCCCTCATTCAATCTGAGTAAAATTTATATACAGAAGATAAATTTTAAAGTGATTATTTTCACATTTTATGTGATTTGTTTTCACAAAATTATACTCTTCTATGTTAGCAGATTTTGATCTGTCTCATTTTTTAAATATAAATCTACATGGAAAAATGTACTTTTTTCACTATTTTTTATTTATTAGTATTTTAGTTTAGGAAATAAAGATAAAAAACAGCATGTGGAAAATGCAAACATCACAACATGCATATGTTCTAATGTGTAAGGAATTAGAGAACCCATAGAAAGCTAGTAAGAGAGGAAAGAGCTAGGCTTGGTGCTAAAGGTCAAAGAGAACTTTGAGCATTTATTAACATTTAATTTTTAACAGAAAAGATTTATTTAAATATTATTAGTATGTTTTACAAAATTTTAAAATTAGCGTGTACTTGTGATACATAATGTTACATTTATTTTGGGGGAACCAATCATATGTGTCAGTGATGGTGAACCTTTTAGAGCTTTCAATGACACAAACAGGCCACTGCAGCATGCATGCCATGGGTTTGCCACTTCTGATTTATATGACACAGTATCTTGATCATATTTTATAACCTCATCCTAATCCTATCTCCAAATATCTCCTCCCATGTTTCTACCATCGCTTCTTTATTTTACTTTTAAATTTATTTATATATCAGGTTTCTCATGCAAGAGAAACTATAACATATTTACCGTTTTTGTATCTGACTTATGTCACTTAACATTATAGTCTGAAGATCTGTCCATTTTCCTGCAAATGACATGAATTCATTCTTTATACACGAATAAAACTCTATTGTGTCTATGTAAAACACTTTCTTTATTCATTCATCTGTTGATGGATAGCTAGGCTATTTCCATAACTTAGTAATGAGGAATTGCACTGCTGTAAATATGGTATGTATGGATCACTATAATATGATGGCATTAACTCCTCAGGCAATTTACCTAGAAGAGGTACTTGGGTCAGATGGACTTTATTTTTGGTTTCTAGAAGATTGTCCATAGGGATTTCTGTAGTGGTACAACTTTACCCTCCCATCAACAGTGTAGGAGGGTTTGTTTTTTCCCATATCCCCACTAGCATTTGCTATTTTTGTGTTCTTTATGATAGCCATTCTGATTGAAGTAAGATAGAATCTCAGAGTTGTTTTAGTTTGCATTTCTTTAATGGCTAAAGATGATGAATTTTTTAAATGTACTTATTGGACACGTGTACTTCTTTTAAGTATCTATGCATTTCAGTTACTTATTTTTTGATTGGGCCATTTGTTTTTCAATTTGTTTTTTTAATTTTTTATTTCTTTATGTATATTCTAGTTATTAATCTTCTATTAGAAGAATAGCCAGTAATAATCTTTTTCTTATTCTGTAAGTTGTCTCTTCACTCATTTGTTGTGTAGAAAATTTTTAGTTTAAGGTAATCTTATTTGTTGATTTTTGGTATTGTTTCTTGTGCTATTTGAGTTCTTTTTTTTTGTTTTGTTTTTGTTTTTTTGGTTTTTCTCCGGTACCGGGAACCGAACTCACGATGTTGAGCTTGCCAGGCAGGTGCTTTGCCACTGAGCTAAATCCCCAGCCCTGCTATTTGAGTTCTGTTCAAGAACTGCTTGCCTGAGCCTGTGGATTCAAGAGTTTCCCCTACGTTATCATCTAATAGTTTCAGCTTTTGTGTATTTATATCTAGGTCTTTGATCCATTTTGATTTGACTTTAGTAAAAGGTGAGAGATAAGGGTCTAGTTTTATTCAGTTGCACATGGATAACCAGTTTTCCCAGCACTGTTAAAGAGACTATTTTTTCTTCAATGTGCTTTTGGTTCCTTTGTCAAAGATCAGATAGTTGAAGATGTATAGAATTGTTTCTGTTCTTCTGTTCTATTTCACTGGTGTCTGTGTCTTTTTTGTGTCAGTACCGTACTGTTTTTGTTACTACAGCTTTGAAGTATAAATTAAAATCCAGGACTGTGATGTTTCCCACTTTGTTTTTTTTGCTCAAGATTGCCTGGCTGGTTTAGGTCTCTTCTGGTTTTGTTTGTGTTGTAAGATAGTTTGTATCTGTGAAGAATATTGTTGGTATTTTAATAGAATTTATATTAAATCTATATATTGCTTTTGGTAATATTGCCACGTTGACGATATTGTTTCTGCTTATCCAGAAACAGGTGATGCCCTCCCATTTTCTAACATTCCCTGAAAGATTTTTTTATTTAAAATAGTGTGGAACAATTTATATGCTGTGTTAAAGTTTTGTTAATCAGCACATTTATAAATGAGAGATTAGGGCCTATCTTACTAAGAATTATTTAAGAATCAGGTTAACACTTTGAAAGCTTTGCCAATCTTACATTCATAAGTTGTAATAGTCAATCAAAGGACATGGAAAAAGTCAATTGTCTCTTTCCAAACATTATGGATTTGTCATTCATGAGTACGTGTTGTTCTTTGAGAGATTGTGTTACCCAGTCAAACAGATGAATATGGTTAAATGACCCGGTGATCACTTCTGGTACTCCCTTTCTCCAGTGTCCTAGCTTGAGCCATCAGACACTACAGATATCACTTTTTAATAGCAAAATAAATATGTTTTTAATGAATATTTTTCTATTAATTTTTCTGATTTATCAGCTTCACTTCATTTTGCTTATTGGCTTGCATTTATAGTTTTCTCTAGGAATTTTTATCTAATGTCTAGGAATTTGTGTCAAATTTTTTTCATTTGCTCCTAATTACAGTTCTCAAAGCTTATTTCTTGAATTGAGGATTGGTATGATTTTTGCACTAGATTTGTGAGTGTATTGCCTATTAGGAATATTGGAAAAATATCTCACAAAGAGCAGAATAGAAAATATAAACAAGCACATTTATTTATTTATTTTAAAGATTTTTCTTGAATTTTATTATAAAATCTCTACTAAAGAAACAATCGACCAAAGAAAAGGAAAACATTTGGGAAGTGTGTCACCGGAGAGATAAGATTACACAGTGGATAACAGCATGGTCTATGGAGCTGCACAGGCTGAGCTGTACTGCTAACGAGCCGTGGTCCTGGGGCAGGTACCCTACTTTCTCCAGTTCAGTCTTCCCATTCACAAATGTGGGATGATAACAGTACTTACCTCATACAGTTAAAGTGATTGAATGAACTAATATTTGAAAAACATTTAAAACAAAGCCTAGCACATCGTTAGTGCTATGTTTATAAAATAAAACAAAACAAAAATCTTAAAATTAACTGGGTTAACTTCTCCATGAATCTACAAAATCCTCATCCCTACACATTTTTTAGGTCTGCTGTAGTAGATATGGATACACAGTTTTGTGTCCTTTTTATTACTTCATGTTGTGTATACTGATGCAGTGTCTACATTGCTGTATAATTTATAGTGATCACCTAAAAGAAGTTACAGTTTAACTGTGCAACAATGCAGTAATGAACACACAAAAGACAATGACACTTTGGGTCCTTTGGTACCACCTTTGTGCAACAACAGAAGCCTCAGACTTCTATGGACAACTTCTCACCATTAGTAATCTCACTAATTATTTTCTAAGGAGGTTAGTCTTGATCAAGAGGAACTGCTCCATTCAACACTATATTACTTTCTTTCTTAGATTCATATTTAGTATTCTTTATCCTATCACCTAGCACCCTCCTCTTATAATAACAAAATCTATCAGCATTTCTAAAATTATGCACAAAGTGTAAATCCTCCACCCAGTACTCTGGCCTGATAAAAAACTATTTCCAGTCAAACACCATTCCTGGCATAGGGTTTCCTTTAGTGACACACCATGATCTACCTACAAAATCTGTAAGAGCATGTGTAGAAAGCTCCCTCCTTCCTGAGTCATGTTTCTTGGGCAGGGATTTCTGGAGGTCCACCAGGGGTGTTTAGTTTTCTTCTCTAATTATTTGATGTTAAATGAAGGCTACAAAATTGCTGTACACCTTTACTTATTAATTTCATATTGAATCACAGAGAGGAAAGTCTTACTGAACTCTTAATTTAAAACTTTCTCTTTTGCTAATATTCATATGATGTCTTCAGTGATAAACATATTTATGAACTTAGTTTGGCTTTTTCATAGTTCAACTCAGTTGACCCAGTACTTCCACTTGGCATCTTAAAACCACCTAATGATTCAAATTTCATTGGAAACGAAACTGGAATCATTAAAATGAATGTACAAACTTCATGGCATTTTCCACAGCAGTTTTCTTCAATGTGTTGTACCGTTTCAATCCACAATTAAGACTGACGCTAGACCCACTTTTCCAGACAAGACTGAAGTTGAAATTACCTTTGTTTAGGGAGGAGGATGCTGAGTTGGATGGTGTGTTCCTCATAGCCCAGGAAGTGCCATCTCCAGCTGTGAATTTTTGCAAGTGTTTCACATTTCAGTTTGCAGCACTATTTTTCATTTCATGTTGGCTCCACTGTGTGAAAATCGGAGGAAAACACCGCGGGATTTTAATAAGTTTCTCAGGTTTTCAAGCAGTGTGGCTTTTCTTACTGGGGAAGAAGATAGCAAAATAAATCTCTAAACAACAAACATATTTCCACCAACAGAACCTGTAAAAGCATGCAATGTAAACTTCAGCTACAGAGGCCTTAATTTAGCCCACTTGAGAAACTCATCTTTTCATTCTGGAGAAGTAAAATTTATTTCTTTGTTGCTAAGTCTCTCTTAATTACTAAGAAGGCTACTGGGCTTCAAGAAGAGAAAATATTTTGAAAATATGGTGAAGTGACTTATATAGGATTGACCATGTGCTCATTGTGAAAGATGGGTTCCCTACCACAAAAATCAGAATCTGAGGAGTTGAGTATAAATAGTCTTCACACAAAGACTCTGACCCTTTTTTCCTTCTTAGGATTTACATGGCTTAAAGATTTTAGGCAAAAGAATGAACAAAATGAAAAAGTATATTTCATAAGGGTATGTACTCTTGTGTTTCCTTATGAAAGGGCTATATTCAGTGATCACTGAATTAAAGTGCAAAGAAATGCTATTACATTTAATGAATAAAAACAGATGCAAAAATATGTTATGGAGTTAGGTGTGGTCTGGATTTTGGGAGTGCATGTTAAAAGTATATGGACTATTTAAAATATATACAGTCAAAAATATTACCATTTGAAGAACAGTGAACTTTTTCACACTAGGTAGTCTCAGCCAATATTTACATGAAAATGATACAATTTATATAAGAGATAGAAGTGGCTAAGAGGATGTGCTAAATGTCACCTCCTTTGGGAGTTTTTTTCTGCTTCTGTCACACTATCTTCAGAACACTTTGGGAACTTTCACTTTCTTCCATAATACCTATATCATATTCATTACATTTTTTCTTGGATGATTATGATTAACCTACCTGCTTCTCACACTAGGCAGTATGATATCTGGGACTGCAATTCAACCATATCTTCTTTTTGCTTAGCATGGTGCCTGGTAGGGTTGAAAGCCTAAAATCTTGGCTGAATAAAGAAGTAAATGTGGCATGGTTTACTGCCAAATATTGGATTAAGATTCAGGGATCTGTAAAGAAACAGAAGTAGACTTTCCTCCACAATGGCCTTTGTTTCATTTTTCTTTTTTTTCTTTTTTAATTTTTTAAAATTTTATTTGAAAGAGTGTAGTAAACGAGAAAAAAAAGAACAAAGCAGCATACCAGCATCATAAACATAAACAAACCAAAGCAAGAACATTTGAAGTGATACAGGGTTTCAAGACAAATGATTCGAATTAACAGTGGTTGTTATATTACAGATTGTTATCTTCAGCTGTGTTGCTCAGATTAACACGTGTAAGAATGGAGTATTGTTAAAACCATTAAAGAGAATAACAAAATAATTATTAGATAAAACATTAGAAATAATACAGAGTTTCACTAGACAAGATGGTAGGAATTCACTGAGGTAGTTCCATTGCATATTATTGCTTTCAAATCAGTTGCTCGGATTACCAGATATAAGCATGCAAAATTGGTCAGAACGTAAAAAATTTTAAGCATTAACTGTTTCTTTCAATATACTGTCAGACATCAGCAGTACAATTATTGCAGCTATTCATATATATATACATATATATATATATACACACACACATATGTTGCCTTCTTTTTTTTCTTCTTTCCCTCATCCCAGTCATTCCTTCCTTTGAGCAACTTCTTTCCCTTTCCTATTATCTATTGTGCATTTTGAGTTTTACTTATTCTTTCAGGTTCCTATACCAGGGAGACAATATGATGTTTACACATGTGGGTCCGATTTGTTTCACTTATGAGTATGGTCTCTAGTTGCATCCATTTACCTACAAAAGCCTTGAGTTTATCTTTTTTTGGTAGCTGAGTAGTTTTTTTTATTTTAAAGATAAAAGAATGAAAACATATTGACAAACACACATACATTTAGAAAATAACACAAAAACAATACCAGTGATACAGAATTTCAGACAAGGTGATAGGAAATTAACAGTGGTTGTTGTATTACATATTGATACCTTCACATTTGACATTCAGGTAAACAAGTACAGACACGTAAGACTGATCAAACACTTAAACATTAACTGTTCCTTTCAATAGAACAATAAAAGTAAGTAGTACAACTGTTAACTATCTTTTGTATACACATATACATATTTTTCCCTTTCTTTCTTTTCTCTTTTCCCTCATCCCATTTGTTCTTTCCTTTTGAACAGTTTCCTTTTGTTTCACAATGTCTATTGTACCTCCTAGATTTTATTCACTCTTTCAGGTTCTTACACTAGTACGACAATATGGTGTTTTCATGTGTGAGTCTGATTTATTTCACTTACAAGTATGGTCTCTAGTTGTGTCCATTTACCCGTAAAAGCCTTGAGTTTATTTTTCTTTATAGCTGAGTAATATTCCATTATATAAAAATATCACAACCTTTTTATCCATTCCTCAGTTGATGGGCATTTGAGTTGCTTCCACAATTTAGCTATTACGAATTGCACTAGTATAATCATGAGTGCAATATGTTGCTGTGATACGATGTTTTCAGTTCTTCTGGGAAAATACCCAGAAGGGGAATACCTGGGTTGAATGGGACCTCTAGACCTAGTTTACTTAGAAATCTCCAAACTGATTTCCACAGTGGCTTCACCAGTTGACGCTCCTACCAGCAGTGGAGAAGGGTTCCTTTTTCTCCACAGCCTCACCAGCATTTGTTGTTGGTTGATTTCTTAATAATAGCCATTCTTACTGGGGTGAGATGGAAACTTAGTGTTGTTTAATTTGCATTTCATGAATGACTAATGATGTTGAACATTTCTTATGTATTTATTTGCCATTTATAAGCCGTTATCTGAGAAGTGTGTCTTCATATCAGGTGCCCATTTTTTTATTGGATCTTTGAATCCAATAAAGTCTTACAGTCTTTGGGGGCTTGTTTTTTTTTTATTCTTTGTATGTTCTAGATATAAATCCTTTGTCTGAGGGACAGTTGGCTAGAATTCTTTTCCCAGTTTGTGGGTTTTCTTTTTACTCTGCTGATGATTTCTTTAGATGTACAAAAACTTTTCACTTGCAGCATCTAGGTATGTGTATATATGACTGAGTAGTAAGGTGAATACTGGAATGCTGTAGTCTAAAAATGGAGGAAAGTGATACATGTGAACCAGACAGGTAAGAAAGCCTTGAAAAGCAGATAGATTTGCACTATGTCATAAAAAAGGTAAGATTCTGCTGATATAGAAATAGGGATGACAGTGTGGGAATATCTGATGTGTTTGAGAGACCACAGGGACAAGCTCCTTTGTTCCTGACTGCCTAATCTGAGTAGAAGAAATTGCCTGTGGGTCCACTTTAGAATAGCATTTCATTGTGGAGCTTACTATCTGATTTCCACTTCAGCTTTTATGGTTAAGTTGGAGCATTTCTAATTTGAGACGTTATTTACTCTTAAGCAAAGACACATCATATACCATAGGGTAATCCCTTTCCTAGGTGTCAGTTTCATCATCCATATTTACTTCAGAACTTTACTGCCACTGGAAGGCATTGGCAATGGAAAACAACTGCTTTCTTAATTCCTCTAGGGAGGTGATATAGGAACTACCTCAGCCAGTAAAGCCACCTAGTATAAGATGGTGTCCTAGCCTTTTTTGGAATACTATAACAGAATACCACGAATGAGATGTTCTATAAACAAGAGAAATTTGTTTTCACATGTCTGGGGACTAGAAAGTCCACAATCAAGATGCCAGAAGATTTGGTGGCTGTTCAAGACTCGCTTACTGATGCAGAAATGGTGTGCAGATCAGGGCAAGGCCACTCTGGGGTTGCTTACAAAATCACTAATCCTGTTCTTGAGGGCATGGCCCTTAAGACCTAATTTCTTCTTATATCCTTACCTCATACAACATTGAGATGCAAATTTCAACATGTTAACAGTGGAGGGGCACAAACAGATGAGGTAATAAAGTATCTTGAAATCAAAATTGGAGGGTGTGCTGTAACTAAGATCCTCCCAGGAGCTCCTGTTATTTCTTGAATCAGGGCCTCATGAAAACCTCGAATATCACATGGCTCTTCTGCCATGGAGAATAAATGTAATTGGTAGCTAGATGTTGCAATTTTACTGAAAAGGATCTGGGTGACAGATGCAACCTGAGTAAAGATATACTACGTTGTGCCTATTTGGCATTTTATCCTTTTGCTGAATCAGAAAGGACAATTATTTATTTATTTTGAAAGCAAAAACACTAACCCTGCACGTTGTCACTTGTGGGCTATAAGTTAAGTGATTTGGGAGTAATTTTGGCTTCAGTGATGGTGTTGGAGTTCTGATATAGATTTGATTCCAGACTTATTGCTAAGGAGGTTCAAGATACTCTGTCACATGTCTTGATTTTCCTCTATCTTTTCACCCACAGTAGCTTTTCTGCTTTTGGGGGCTTAATGTAGCATTGCTACTCAGATTTTGGCTGGCCAGAGAGAGGTAAATGAAAAGCCATCTCCTCTGGGCAGTTCCAAGCACCACAAAAGAAGGCTGCAGGTGAGATTTTGACAGATCACTTGGTATATACTGTCTTACCTCTGTCTGTTCATACCAGAGCAAGTCAAGTTGAAAAATATCATTTTCCCCATTAACCATGAGGTCATGAGGGAACTGGTCCTAGAGCAAGGGGGAAGGCAACAGAACCTTTATAACAGATAGAACCCTGTGCACACTCTAGAAAGCTATTGCAGAAATTATTACTTTTGGGGAAAGGTATTTTAACTGAGTCTTTGAGAGGAGGGTCATTGTTATATACCCAGCAGGAAATATCAAGGACAATTTATTTGTCCTTTCTTAAAATTTCACTTACATTTTTCACAACACTGTATTATCTCAGTTCACTTCCTACTTCCTCATCTACTTCTCAGCCTGTTCTTTGATGTTCTACAATTCTCTTTAAGGAATAGCCATTGTGATGCATGTATTTCTTTCCACTTTATCCTCTAGTTCTTTCATCTTCCATAGACTCCATTATCATATCTGCACATAGATTCATCCCTGGACACCACCTTCCTCAGTCTGGGATTCTATCATTTGTCCATTGACTCATAAATCAAAACTCATACCTTTCTTCCTCTCCTGAGCTTTAGCTCTTTTCTCTGGCCTGGTGGGCATCTCTATCAGGATGAAGTATAACGTTACCTTTCCATTTCTGTTACAGTGTCAAAGCCTGTGGTGGGTAGCGGGCTCATTCTGCTGGGTCAACATGCTTTCTTTGAGGGGAACAACACTTTTTATTGTTTGGTTTTGAATACGCATTCCCTGATTCATCAAATTCTTCACCAATCCCTAACACTGTACACTTACCACTTATTCTATTCATGTTACATGCCTGTTCCTGAAGACCTTTGAGTTCTAGACTCCAGCCACAGAGATGTTGTTAATTGCTTTCCTTTCCTCACTTCACTCCTACCCCATCATCACAGCTAAGGATGTCCCAAGCATCTCTTCAGTGCCCACCAAGTCCCTGCTATTCCTTCCAATCCCTCTGTCCCTTAGATACCTGCAATGAAATACAGCTGTGTTCTGCTCACATGTGATTAACTCTCTGCAAACTATATAAGATGGTGGCAATTCCCTGGGCTAACATCTTTAATTGACTGTATATTCTGATTAAATTAAGTCAGCTTTCTTTAACCCAGCTCACTCACCTCTCTCAGCTACTATTGTCTATTTAAAAAATTTTCCCTTGTAAGCCTTAGCTGGTTGCTCACAGTAGCTCAACTTTCCTGCCTCTGTATTCTTGCTCTGGTTTTTCCAGTCTTATATGTTGACATCCTTTTTGTCTTTTAAGGTATGTGCACAGAGGAGCAGGGCAGACAAAGGCAAGAGATGAAGTAGATGACAGGCTGGGTACAATAGAGAGAGGTGAGGACTAGAGCAAACTGGAGAGCCCAGGTCTGGTTTAAAGGGACCACCATAACTTTGCTTTAGGTAATTATTACTAGACTAGAATGCAGACCCAAAATTTTGGATATTTTGACTTTCTAAGAGAAATCAGAATTCTAGATATAGTACTTATATGCAGTATTCCAGAATTTCAACATTGCAGTGAATTTACAGAAAATATTTAAAAACTGTGAGGTGAGCATTACAAAGCTACACGTGGGTCCTCACAGACAACAGGTTTCTACTGGCACCTCAGGATACAACCGCATGTGAAGCTTTTCCTCATTCTCCCTCATTACACGTCCTTCTTTCTTTCTTTGGCAAAGCCCTCTGTGTCACACTTAGCAGTTTTATATACAGGTAATTGCTGTGCTGGCTTTACCTTGTCATGTCACCTCCTTGAAAACTGAGACTACATTTGCTCAATTGTGTCTCAAAGTCTTCTGCAAATTGGAGCAGTGATTTGCATACTTAGGCATATTTTAGTAGGTATATTTTCAAGTGGATGACATAGTGGTGAATTTGCATTATACATCCCTAACAGAGTCAACATTGCAACAGATTGGACATATTATATACATGTAGCCTTGACTCCCACAAATTTCTTTGACTTCCTTTAGATGCACCTATAGCCCTGGAAATGCCTTCTTACTCTAAGTAGGTATTATACCCCTTAATGAAATAATCCATACTCATTCACTCACTTTACCTCAGAACTATACAAGTTTTTCTAGTTCATCTGGATTCTGGATCCCTAATAGAGAAATATAGATTTGAAATTTCCATTTTTTCAGCTTTTCTATGGTGAAGAATGTTTGCTCTGCCTTTCATAGTCTTTATTTTTTGGTGGAAATAAAAGAGTTTCAGGCCAGTATCTTAAATAATAGTCTTAAAATGTGTGTTTAATTTGTGGACTTGGGTTTGAGGTTTTTCATGTCAGCTTTAGATATTGAATACATTTTACAACCCAGAAACCCAGAACTAGAGGTATTTTTGGGTGAACCTAATAAGAATCCATTTTCTGCTTCTTTTGCTCTGTTTTTCATGAAATGAAAAAGGTGAATATAAGGTCAAACTCAACCACTTTGTATTAACATTAAAATCAGCAAAATCTCATGTTTTATAAAGCAAAGAAAAGGGAAGCTTTCTGTGGCAAAGGGGGGAAAAGCCGCAGCTGAAGATTGCTGTTCCTGCAGGATGAGTGGCTGAATGTAGTTTCTGGGCCCCATGTTCCATCGGCTGCCAAGACTGAGAAATGGAAATGCCAAACCACCAAAGTCTCTGCCGAGGCTGAGAGATTCCACAAGGTTATTCCAGCACCAAAGGTAGCAGCTGAGAGAAACCTGGAAATAATGAAACGTGATTGATTACACTTGGGAAACATAGTGAGGCTTGTTGAAACTAGTATAAAAATAACTTAATATGTAACAGCCTCAGAAATCATCATGGTGTTAAGCCCAGGTCACAATGTGTGAAGTAACTCAGGTATTTCTGATTAATTTGGTCTCAGACTGCATTTGCCAGGAGGCCTTGCTGTGTGCAGGTGTGTGGAGTGCATACACCGTGACTACTTATTAGCAATTCAGGTACTTTGGTTGACAAGCAGAAAGCTTAAGCCTATAACTCATATACAGAGGATTTCTCTTTCTTAATTGAAAAGACATGGTACAAATTCCATTTTGTATAGAGGCTTTTGCATAAATGTCAGTGGATCTTTTGGTTAAGGTCAAATTTTGTTCTACATCGAAACTCCCATCTCCCAGGGTACCTTAGAAAGGTTGAATTTTTAAACATCCAGTTCTTTTTTCTTTCTTCTCTTTTATCTTCCAGAGCTGGCTCCTCCTGAAATAACTAACATATGTTGGTTACAGAAGATTAGATGTAGATGTCTTTCAATAGAAAGATTTGTTCCAAACACTCTTATTTGTGTTCTTTTCCATTGTACAAGAATTTGTACTTTGGTTGCCAGCAAGAGATATGAATAGTAGTTAATCTGAACAAAAGCAAAGGAGTTTCCTGAAAGGATATAAAGTGCTCTATAGAATTAAAGGAAAGGCAAAATACTGAGGCATCAGAGAAGAAGCAGAGGTCTTCTGGACCCGTAGGTAGTAAAAAAGGAAATATTCCTTTTTGTGTTCCACTGACAAGGTGAATGAGCTCCAGTAGTTTTTATGGTAGGTTTACAGCACAAGAAGTGAGCTTATAGAGATGGTGAAAACAAAAGGTACGTGGAAACCTGTGCTACTCTCAGACTAGCACACTACCGCTTGCAGTCACATTCATTTGCCAGAGCAATTCATACGGGCAAGACCAATACCTGTGAACCCGGGAGACACTTCTTACCTCTAGCATGAACCACAGCAAAGTCACATGAGAATGGGCATAGATTACAGAAAGGAGTGAAGCAGCTGTGGCTAGTCATTTACTCTTTTGTACAATCATTCTCTACAGAGAATTTGGGGCAGTGATATTAAGAAAAGGGACAGAGGCAAGGCAGGCAAACAAGTATCTTCAGTATGATAGTGGTACTATTTAACATCTGTCTTACATATTAGTAATGCTTATGAAAATTCTTGGTGTATAAGTTTCTGGGTATGAAAAGAATTTCTTGGTAGCTTTTGATGAGTAGAATTTCCAAGTTGTGGATGTATCTGTGGAGGATAGCAGTCTGGACAATGGGAAGTGGTCTTGGAATTTCCCTTTCCATTTTTGGGAAAAGGAAGAGAGTGGTTGTTCTTTTGATGTTGTTCAACATCTGGTGTTGCAGAAGGTAGAGGTTCAAAATTATAGTATGCATGCAACCAGCTCTTAGAAAGATGGCCATGGCATCTAAATACTTATTTGACGTAGCTCTCACCCTTCCAAGATTCTGTAGGTATTCATTTTTAACTCTTATTTACAAAAATTATTGGAACTATGAAGAAGATGGGTACTAACTTTTTTAGGGATGTTTTGATTACTTTTTATTGTGTAGCAAACTACTCCTCAAATTTAATGGTAATGGTATATAACAACCTTTATTATGCACATACATTCTGTGGGTCAGTAATTCAGACAGGAAATATCAGGTCTGGTTTGACTCTGTTCCACAGTGTCTGGTGCTTCAGGTAGTGGAGGTAATTGACAGCTGTCAAATAGAATCACTTGAAAGTTCTGTGTGCACATGCTTGGTCATTAAAACTGCCTCATGACTGAGCCTCTACTGTGGATCTAGTGTCTGGTTCGTTATACATTCTCTTTCTATGTCTCTTTTTATGTGATCTAGACATTCACTCTACCTGGTAGGTGGGTTCCAAGGGGGACTGGAGAGAAAGATGAGAGAGAGAGAGAGAAAGAGAGAAAGAGAGAAAGAATATTGTGGAAACTTTGGAAACTAATTTTTCAGTGTTAGAACCACGCATCGTAGTACATGACTATAATCTCACCACTCTGGGAGCCTGAGGCAGAAAGACCCCAAGTTCAAGTCCAGCTTGGGAAAATGAGAGACTTTTTGACTCCCTGTCTCAAAATAAAAAATAAAAATCTGCTGAAGATATAGGTCAGTGTGAAGATGCTGCGTTCAATCCCTAGTACTGAGGAAAAGAGGTAGTTCCCCCAGAAAGTGTGAGACTTTACAAGCCTGTGTGCACAGAAGAGATCTAAAATGATTCCAAACCCACCTTCTGAAGTTGCCAATAGAGGCATTGCTTCCAAAGCATTCTATTTGCTGAGGTGGTACAAGGCCCATCTGGTTTCAAGGAGAGGGGAATAGATTTTATCTCTTGGTGGGGACATGGCAAAGTCATACAAGAACATTTGGTATCTGAAATATTGATCGAGCTATTTTGGAAATACAATTTACTATATATAGTCCACTGTCTGGCTACAATAATGCGGAACCTTTCCACAAACCTATTCTTCTCTTATAAACACTAAGCCTCATCTAATTATGATATTAGACTCAGACTGAGGCCCAGGGCCAGGGCCAGTGTTGGGAAGGGCATAAATGCAGGAGCGGTGGGTTCTGGGCTTGCTTACTTTTGCACCCTCATCTAGAGAGTCTATTAAAGTTGCTTTGGTGGGTCAGCAATTAGTAGTACACTAAGCCTGGTCCACAATAAGTGTTCAAGTCTGTCAAAACTCAGCACCAGATAAGCCCAAGATCCAGACTCTCTTTGCAAAGAATTACCACTTCTGGTAGAGGGCAGAAAACCAGCTGGGTGGCTGGCCACATTTATTAGGAGGACCGTTAGGGATGCTTGGGTATATGCATTCAGAGCTGCCTTAGTGACTTGGGAAATTGGTGGCACTGAAACCATAAAGCTGTTAGAGATAACTTTCCAATGAGGCTGGGTCATAGCTGCACAAGGATGCTCAAGGGCAGCCACTTACTTGAAAGAGCAAGGCCTGAGCAAGCACCTGCTGATGCTTTGCTAAATTACTGTCAGTGATGATTTTATTGTGTTTTGTGTTTGAAATAGACTTGGCAGGGGTTATCATTATTCCAGCTCTAGACTAGTATTTACCAGATGAAAAAACTTCATGGAAATCTCTTTAAAACAGCATTTTAAATGTTTCCCTTTTGCAGATTCATTGGTAAAGATATTATTTTCCCTCTAAGTAGGATACTCTGCTGTCAACATTTTCCTTAAACATAACTTATTGGCAATCAAACATTTCAAAAGCCACTTAACTAGAATGAAAAATCTCAGTGTTGGCAGAAACCCCAGTGATCACTGAGCTCATATAAGGGGCTAGACATAAATTTTCAGTGTTAGAACCACCTGTGCTAGGACGTGCCCGTAATTCCATCACTCTGGGAGGCTGAGACAGAAGAGCCCCAAGTTTGAGTCTAGCTTGGGCAAATTAGCAACTTCTTGAGTCTCCATCTCAAAATAAAAAAAAAAAATCTGCTGAGGACATAGCTCAGTGTAAAGACCCTGGGTTCAATCGCTAGTATTAAGAAAAAGAGGTATTTTCCCCAGAAAGTGTGAGGTTTTACATGGCTGTGTCCATAGAAGAGATTTAAAATGATTTTAAAAATGTATGTCAGCTTTATATTCTTATGCATAGAGGAAGACTTTGTGAGCCACCTGAGCTGACTGCTATTGGGATTCAAGCAAGAAAGAGGCACTTCAGTGTTGGTGATGTCATTTAATGAAATCACAAAATCATAGAATTTATTTGATCTTTTAGCTGTTCAATTCTGGTCCTTGTTCTGTTCTATATCTTCCTTTTTAAACTCCTAGATTCTTTTATTTTATGCAGAACCAAATCTTTTGCCAGAGGAACGGGAGAATGTAATTATTCCTGACTTCCCTTAGTAGTATTTACACATTAAAAGATATGCACAAAGGGGGATATTTGCTAGTAATGGCATTTTAGGCATTAATTGGACAGTTAGTAGTGTCTTTATGCTCTTTCTTAAATCATAATCTATGGGCAACTATTTTCTCACAAAATAGTATGAGGCTTTGGCAATAGTTTCATCAAAAGGATCACAGGGGTAATAACATGACTCTCAACCTACAAATTCAAGTAGAGGAGAAATAGCACATTTCTTTCCTGCCTTTTAGTCAGCTTACGTGGGACTGCAAGTTCTCATCTTCCTGGCTGAGGAAATACCACCTCAGTTCTTCCCAAGACTATTCCTGCCTTGAGGGTCATGCTATGTATCCAAGCTTCAAGATGCTGCCACGTTGTTTGAAGAAGAGTCATGATCCCACACGCTTGGTCCTTATGTTGACAATCTCTTAAGGTCCAGCGGCTCTGGCACCATTCGACCTACAGAGAAGAGGAATGTTTGACCAGGCTGTGAATTCAGAGCTTAGGCTACTGCTTTTCTAGGAACACCACAGAGGTTCTGGCAACAAACTGCTTAGTAACCATTATGCCATACAAAGAAAATAAGGAGTCTCTAATGTCACCTAATGCACATTCTGCTGTTTTTCCCTGAGGGTTGACTTGGTTTTCATTCCCACTTATATCTTAGTACAGAATAGCACCTTCCACTGAACTGTGGAATTATGCACTTCCTTTCTTTAGCGCTGCTGATGTCATTGGCAGCCTTTACTGTTGTTGCAAAATTTGCTTTCTCTCTTGAATCTTGAGAGTTGCTTCTTTAGACCTTTTTACTTTTGTTTCTCTCTCTCTCTCTCTCTCTCTCTCTCTCTCTCTCTCTTCTTTTCACCCTGATGCTGTAGGAATAAGACTAAATAGTTTTATGTATTGTATTTATGCTTGTATTTCTACTAGCCTAGAGCTCTGAGTATTCTAGTGTTTTTCATAAAGCAATAGCCCTGAAGGCTGTGATAATATCAGCAACTCTAATCTGAGGAATAGTTATTCATCCAGTGCAGTATGTAGAGATTTTGTTTTTCTTTTGACCGCCTTAGGCTGTTTTACTGATGGAAGTATTTTCATGACAGTCAAAATCAAAGGAAAAGAAATTGTGTCCTCTTTTATTTATTTACTTATTTTTATAGCAGCTCTGCTCTAAGAGGTGCCAGTAAATGAGTCTTAGGATAAGGGTAGGTTGTAGATTATGAGTGAATTTTCCTTTGCCCGGGTTTCCTTATTTTCATTAGTGATAATGATCAATAGTTACTTTTAATAAAAAAGTGATTAAGGAACTTAAATAGTTTATGTCAGTATAAGAAATTATTACTGTAGAAACTATTAATCAAGAAATAATACTACCATTAAAGGGAAAGGATGGAGTCTGGTATGATTTAGAGATATCCTTCTTTTATGGTATATTCAGAGTTAAATCCAATTCTTGATTTAAGATTATAATTTATTTCTATGCCACCATTCCACGTTTTCATTTTCACGGCTTTATACGAAGTGCTTTAAGTACTATATCCAAAATATATTAGAATTATTAAAAACATATATTCTTAGGTAATTTAGTGAAAATGTGTATTTTCAGCTGTTATTTGTCAAAATAAAGCTTGCAATCAGACTTCTGCATGATTAAATCATTGACTTTAGCTTACTTAAACATAAGACCAAGTACAAAATGTACTGAAGTCTTTTGAGATTATGCTGGAGTCAGAGAGTCCATCCTAGATGTTAGTCATTGTTGATATTTATTTAAGTCAGAAAAGCAAAATGAGTACTTAAAATGACTATAAAAATGTCATAGCAAGAATTCAGTTGTAAAACATAAAAATAAAACCCATATTCATTTCATCAAAGTGGACCTGCTTCAGTGATGTATACTTTATTACATTATCTACTTTCTCTTCAACAGTGCTCTTTGAAGAACATCAAAGATGGTACTACTTGTTTGGTAACTTGTTCATTGTGTGTTTTCCTGAGTTAGGCTCATGAAGACAAAGAATATTTGTCTTAGAACTTCCTGTCTCAGCCTCCCAAAGGCTGGGATTACAGGTGTGTGCCACCATGCCTGGCTTTGTTTTATCCCATTTTTGTGTTCTCAGTGTCTTTTAAGAAAAGGGCCTTGCTCATTGCACATGCTCACTGCTGAGTCAATGGATGGTGAGTCTTTTGTAGCTAAGTTCTTATTATGTTGATCAGCTTAATGATCAAGCAAGCCACTATTTTATTAAAATAGTATGTAAATAATAGAAATACTATTAAAATTGTATTTAAATAGATCAGTTTTAAACATAGTTTTGCAATTCAAAAACTAATTTTCCTTATTTCAATAACAGTTTAAAAAATATTATGACCTAATCTCTCAGAATTAGTTATAAAATAGAAATCAGGTATCTAAGATCTTAGTCCAGTTTTCTTTTAAAAGATAACTTGGATTAGCAATTTTTACCTGCCAAATTTCCATGGAAATAGAATTAATAGCACGCACAGAAGAGAGGGCATTTCTGCCAGACTTTTGTACTTTGAGTATTAAAGGGTAGGAAGTTGAGCATCTCACAAATTATGGATATAGAAATTCTCCACCTTTTTGCTGCTTGTATCTTTATAATGGAATTTAATTATTCTGTCTATAACAGCTGGTACACCAGGAATACAATGTGTGTTCTGATCCTGGTTTAGAGTACAATACTGAAAAATAGTAACAGTCTTAGGATGATACAAATTATTCCTGACTACAGTTTGTATTATTAAATGGGAACTTGTGATAGCTCTGAAGTTAAAGGAAACTCAACATCAAGATTACTGGGGGCTATTGCCTCTTCTGTCTCCTGTAGATCATAATATACTTTTCAATTTACAAGAAACAAGAAGCCTAGATTATTTTTCTAAATCCTTGAGCTCAGGACACAAAGCAAGATATATTAAGTGCTTAAGTGCTGGAATCATAGTCATAAAGATAAAATATTTCATATGAGTTTTACTTTGAGTTTTTAAACAAGAATATGGCTGGTCCTTCTAAAAATTCCATTCTTGCCTAGGGAAACATTCAGTTTTTGAGTGGGCATATGATTTCTGTGCTTTTCTTCATCTTTGTTTATCTTAGTAGCTTGCTTGTTCTTTTAGTGATAAATTAGTTTGAGTTATCCTTCTCGTATCTTGACCTTGCAAATGACAGAAATGAACTTTGCAGTTTGCACAGCCTCTTAATCTTGGGGCCGAGGTCTCATTTTGAACCTAAATGAACATCAGATCGATCCAACTCCAATGATGTATGGCCCTGTGAATGCCAGTGGTCATATGATCAATGAGGTCAACAGAAAAGCTACTGCTCCTTCAGTGTTTACTTTTTACATTAAACCCACATTATGCTCATTATGCCTTATAGTTGAAAATTCCCTTCTACAACTCCAGAGCCAAGGGAGTTCTGAAGGAAAATCCCCTATCTGGATAATAACATTCTCTATGTAAGCCCCAGTTATATGATTCTTCTTTCTTCTCTCACTAAAATAGCATGCTCCTTTCTCTGCTTTTTTGTGGTGAGTCTTGACATTTTCAGTACGGAAGTGATCCAGGGACATCATGGTGATACTGCTTTTTTCTAAGTGTCACCTGGGTCATCTCTGAAGGCAGGGAGGCAGCTGATGGGTCCTGCGGTTACCTTCTTTCTCCTCAAAAGGAAAATTCCTGTGTCTGTCTGCCTAGAGCACAGTAGACTGATCAGATGGGCTGTTCACTGCCCAGCCCTAGGGGGCCATATTGGCAATGTTAATTTCCTTAGGAAAAGGAGCTCTCAGTTTTTTAATTCCACTCAGACCCAATGTGTAGTTCAGACAGATAAGCTTTGAGGGTGACAAAGTTTGCTGCCTTCAGGAAGGAGGTAGGGAGAATAAGAGTTAAAATAGCAGCTTCCCTGGTTTTCTTAAACATCTTTTTGATTTATTCGTACAAGAAACTATGACGTTCTTAGTCTGATTCCAACATGGCTGTGTTCCTTGCTATATTTAAGATGCTGAGCCCCCCAAAAAACTTATAGGCTATCCTAAACCTCCTTCCACAAACACTGAGAGAAATGCTCTGGCTTTACTATCAGAAGGACCTGGGTTTGAATCATGTTTCTGCCCTGTTGGAGGGTGATGGGTGATGTGGTATTATTAGTACCCTTCCTCTAGCAGCATGTGATTTCCCTTAGAAAGATAATCTTGTCCCTTTTGTGGTTATCTTGGGGGATACAAGTCAACTTAGTCAACTGCCCTTTCCCAGTGAAGACAGGAGTCTCAATTTCTATCTTAGGATCTGAATCTTCTGCAAGGTCCAACAGTGGAGCCCACTTACCCAAGCAGGTGTTTAAGTAGTTCCTGATGCTGACAGTTTTCCTGGTTCTTGCCTCCTGGTCCTCTGTGGAAGCAGAGAGCTACCAATATCTGGTCCACAGACTACTTTTGCGGCCTAGGTTTGCCAGAGTTCATTTCTGTGCCCCTCAGTCAAAGAAATTCTCCTTGAGTCTTAGCTTGTGTGTTGCTAAAATTGAAGCAGTAGTGCCTCCCTGACCAGGTGGGCTGTGGATCAATGAGATGGCATGGCAAAGATCCTGGCACAGTGTCTGTCACACAGGAGGTGCACAAGGAATACATAGTAGTTACTGGAAGGATTGATTCCTTTCAGGTTGCTCTGCTTAAAAGCCTTGCCCTAGAGTTTCATTTAACCCAGCTATTCCTCTTCTGGGAATCTTCCTGAAAGAATTGAAAGCACCCTACTGCAGTGATATACATGCACTCATGTTTGTAGTGGTAGGTTGTAATAGCCAAATCTTGGGAAAAGCCCAAATGCCTTTCAATCAAGGAATAGATAAAGAAGATATGGTTTATATATATATAGGAGTACTACTCTGCCATAAAGAAGGATAAACCTGAGACATGCCTAGGTAAATGGATGCACCTTGAGCCCACCATTCTCTTAAGTAAAATAAATTGGCCACACTTGTGTAAATACCATTGTTTCTCTGGTGTGAGAAACCAAAAGTGTAAATAAGGACCAAAATGTATATTAGGTATTGTGAAATAGGGAGAAAATGTTCAAATGGGAAAGGAGACAAGAGAGGGAGGAGAAGGAAAGGAAAAAAGAAAAGTAAAAAAAAAATTGAATGAGAAAAGAAGGAAAAACAAAGCTTTTGTAAATGGGCAGGGGAGGAGGGGTTGAAGGGGGGGTATGGGAATAGGGCAAACAGAATCAAGTTATATCATGTACAGGTACAGATCCTCTATGATGAATGTGATCACTGTGTATATCTAAAATGTACCAATAAAATGTGACTGACAAAAAAAAGCCTTATCCTGGAGTGATCCATTCTGAATCTGCAAAAGTACACTTTCCTGCTTTAAAGCTTGCCTGGAAGCCTGGGTTTACAAAGGAAAAATGAGCTCAGAATAGAAAATGTAGAAGCAAAGCTGAAGCCTTAAAGAGAATAAGGCAGCCGACAGAGGAAAGTGGTGGCGGAAACTGAAGGGTTCATCCCATGGATGTTAGTGTTGGCTTGGGCTCAAATCACTGCTTCCCCACAAATTAGCTGTGTGACTTTAGGAAAGTAATGTGGCTGTTTCCTGCCTTGGATTTCTGTAAAATATGCTTATAATAATATACTGTGTTGTGGAGATTGAGCTATAAAAACACATGATAGAGCATGACACTTTTAAGAGCTAGGGAAATATACTCGTTAGGACTACATTTGCTACTACCAACAGAAAATAGCAACGTTTAACTTAGACAAAAGGAGGAAAGGACTGGAAAGCTCCTGGGGTATTTATGAAATTTCAGACAGAGCTGATAACTCTGGGCTAAGAGGGAGGGAATGTAGGCAGGGCTGGACTGTCAACAGCAGTTGTCTTGCCCTGGAACTGACGCCCCCTATATGTCTGCCCGTCTTTCAAATGCACAGCATCCTAAATATCACGTGGAAAGAGCACCGCAAGACCTCAGATTGTATCACATGGGTCAGACCATTTCAGCCCCAGATACCAGCTTAGCCTTTTGAAAAATCATGAGCTTTGCATCCCTTTCCTGTTTATCAAAAATGAAATCGGTGTTCATAAAGGGCAAAGCACAGGTTGAGCCCAGTGAAGCAGAAGGCTTGCAAAGCTCTGGTTTCTTCCAAATCTTTGCTCAAGGCGTAATACTGATGGAAAAAAGTGATTTTATTTAGCCTCGAGATTACGGTAGGGAAATTCAGAATGCTTTAGATTGTCTTTGATCCCAAAGGCCTTGACTAAATAAAGGGTTTTCTTATTTTGTCTGTAATATTGCTAGACCAAAGTGGTAACTGTTGAAATACCTTTTTTGTATGTTATTTTAAATATGATATATACCCTGGGTATTAGAAATTTGGATGAAGGAGATAGATTTATAGAAAAATGTTGTAAGTTGTCTTGCAGCTTATAAATAACGAAGCATATTCCTTCAGCAGATAATCTAAAACTATAATTTAGAGCCTGTTTTGGAGGAATCTTTGAAGCAAAGTACACTGAGGTTGTACTTAATTAAATGTCACATTTAGCATCATATATATGCAATATAACTTCCAAAAATATGAAAGATTCAGTGCAAAGGGTGATGGTGATGATGGAGATGGTAGCTCTCATTTATTATCCACTCTATGCTGTGCTAAATGCATTACGTATGTTTACTCAGTCTTCTCCCCACAACCCTGTGAAATTGTTACTATTATAATCTCCACTTTACAAGCAAGGGAGGGAGCAGACGCTCTGAAAGGTGAGTTAATTCACTGAAGATTACACAGCAAGTAAGTGGCAGAGATGGATGTAAATCCAAGTCCACTAAGGCCAGAGCCTAGGCCCTCAGCCAGAACACAACTGTGATTTATAACCTGGGAACATCAGCTTCCAGAATGAGGAAAGCAATAGACTCAGAAAGAAACCCAACATATTTAGTGCAGTCCATGGGCCAATAGAAGCCATATTTACCCTCTTATCTGTTTTTCCAGTAAGCCTTTGAGGAAGGCAATAGCAAAGGAAATAGCAGTGTCTCAGTGTTACACAGTTGATACAAGAAGTAGAGGGGCTGGTGTTGGAACTAAGGAATGTTAAAGCCTAAAGCTTCCTTTATTTTTTGTTTTTGACATACAGTTTTCTGAATAAAAGGAATTAAAATGTTTCTCTTTCAACTTCTTTAATATTCTCCATTTCACATTCTGATGTGTTTGTTATTTATAATATATTGATATAATAAAAAAGAAGACCCCGAGAAGTTGGGTGTGGTAGTTGTGGTGCAGAGCGAACCCACGGAGCAGATTTTCTGAAATACTTTCTGGTTGTAACGGCGTCAGCCTCAGTTTCTGAGACTCACTGGTCAGAGATGATGCTTGTAATGAAGTCTGTCTAACCGGATTTTTAGCCCTAATCTCAGAGCAAACAAGTGAAGACACTTGCCATTTCAGTGATAAGAGGAATGAAATTTTCTTCCAACAAAATAGATGCTCTAAAAAAGGAGAAAAAACCTTTGTTAATACAGATTTATCAATTTTCTTCAGAAATGAAACAAATTAGGAAATAAAACACCACTGGTTTTGAAATTGGAAGGTTAACTAACACATGAATGTGTCTCAGAAACCTGAGACATGAGACTAGAGACCCATAAAGGCTTGACCTTGAGATCTACATCAGTTCTTCCATTCGAGAAATGGAATCATAACACTCTCTCACTTTACATGACAAAGATGAATAAAAGGGATGGTGTATTTCCCTGCTGTAAGTTATTTTGGAATACATTATGCACTTGTAATAATCACCAAAGGAAGCTTTAAAACTGATAAAAGTCAGGCATAGAAAGTGTTATCATAGGGGCCACAAATTTGGCATTTTGTAAATATGCCATGTAAACATAGGGGGCACATGTCCACACAAGCGGCCACATCTTGTTGTGGTGCAGACTCCCACCTGTGCCAAGAGGTTCTTTGTTGACACCAAATCACCTGGTTAACAGATGAGGCTGGGGTTGGCTTTGCTTTAGAACTTTCTGAGGAGTGTTTCATCACCTTGAGAAAGGCTTGGAAATGATAGCATGTATCACTAGTGCTTGCCAGCATCTTTTTCTATCTCATTTGATGGTGTTTGTGTTTAAACTAAGATTCAAAATCAAATAAAATGGTATTAAATGTACAAGAGAGATGTGTAGTCTCCAAATATACCACTTCTGATTTGAGTCAACATTGGGGAAAGTTCTAGAAAAAGAAAGTCAGGTGAGTAGCAAAATTAACTAAAGGAAACAAGGACAAACCGAGTAGGTGTATTTACTCATTCACTCATTTTGAATGCATCTCTATCAGCCATTTATCTTATCACGTGCTAAAAAAATACAGTACCTCCTTCACTTTCCACCATGACTTATGCTGCAAGAAAGCAACTATCCCCACCTTGTATATAAGAAAACAGAGGCTCAGAGAAGGGAAGTAGCTCAGCCATGGTCACAGAGCTGGTACATGATGGAGCCTGAGTTTGAGTACTGGGCTCTTCTATTTATGGCCCACACTCATTCTGCCAGTCAGTGTGTCTCAAACTTTCCAACGTTCGAATTTCCTGGGGGAGGTTTTCTAGAATGTAGGTTCCTGAGTTCCACACTAGATATTTTGATTTGTTTGGTCTGGAGAAGGAGGTAGGTACCTCCATGGTTTGTCTGTCATTAGTGGAGTGCATTTTGCTAGACACTGCTCTACATTATGTTGTCATCCAATAAACAGTACCTCCTTTCTTTCTGAACAGTTGTGAGGGGACCCTCAGTAACCTCTCCCAAAAGCTAAAATAATAAAGCTTACCTGGATCCCTGGTGGGAAAATGAAAGAAGATTCTCTATGGGACGTACTGTGTCTGACATAAAGAAACTGCTTGTAAATGATACTTCTTTTTCTCAACAAGGCAGAAAGGACTATGACCTTCAACATTAAGAGTTTTAAGGAAGGACCATTTATGAGTTAACTTATTTGCTTAATCTAAAGCAAGGCTGAAGAGCAGGAAGAAGATTCTCCAATGGAGTTTGCTTGGGTAAGAAATCTTGGAAATGGAAGTACAAGTAATCATAGAAGCAAAATTAATTGATAATCCAGGAAGGCTTTATTGCTAATGTAGCCCAGGGAAATATGAATGCCAGCTCCACTGCTGCCATTGTGTGGCAGTGGTCAAATTACAGTTATAAAGTTGAGATAATAGAGGGATTTTATAGAGGTGTTATGAGGACTAAGTGCAATAATAACATATGGAGGTATTAGTGTGAGAGAAGAAAATTATCAGGTGCAGTGGAGACACGTGAAGTGTATCTTTGGAGACTATGATCATATTAGAATTAGCAGAATTATTCTTAAAAAGTCATTGAATCTGAAGAAGTAGTACAAGCAGACAATCCTGTATATGAAACCCTTGACATCAGAAGTTTATAAGAATTTCTGGAGTTTGGAAAGCTAATATGGTTATATACACTACATATCACATCAGGACCTGAGACAGCTCCCTGTAATCAAACACACTAATCTTTCTGTAGTGAAATAGATGAATATTTACAGTAAGTGGCCAGTATCCCCATGTCAGTTCAGATATGGTTTTGTCACCTACACTAAAAGTTTTGATAGCTTTTTGGGTTTCAGAATTGTAGATAAAAAACTGTGGACCTGTCTAACAGTGACATTCCTACATTGCAGTAGTTTTCTCCCTGAATGCTCCTTTTCAAATTTATAAATCATGCACAATATTAGGACCAACTACAACAATATGTCTGAATTAATTAAGTACATTTTTTATAAGAAAAAAATTTTACAAATTACCTATAGATCTAATTAGAGGATTAAATTGTACTATTTCTTTTTTACCTTTTCTTTTGAAAATTACAAAAAGTGAAACAAAATCAGAGAAAATTTAGAAATGAGACAGAAACATTTTTACTACTATGTAAGCATTCTAAAGTTATAACCTTCACATTTCCTGTCCATTTATTAATAGTTTTTACTATAATTTTATCTAAATATAAAAATATTGGTTGTATAATGTTGCAGGTAGTTTCCATTTTAAGATTTCTACTGTCTGTTTTCAGAGAGATTATTTTATTTTATTTTGTTTTCTGAGACAAGGTCTTGACATGTAGTCCAGGTTGGTCTTGAACTCACTATGTAGTCCAGCCTGTCCTCAAACTAACAGCAATCCTCCTGCCTCAGGCTCTCCAGTGCTGGGATTACAAGCATGCACCGTCATATTTGACCTTAGAGACATCATTTTAAACTTTATTTACTATTGCATATTGACATATTTGTGTAACAATTCCCTTATTAGTGGAAGTTTTCATTACTACTGAAATTCTCTGATGAACTACATTTGTTTCTAGGTCACCTCATTATGATGATGCAAAATTTGAGTACAAACATATAAGGATCTTGGACTAAAAGTGGGAAAGGGGGTACAAGCAACTAGAGTTAAGAGCTGCATGTAATGCCAAAGATCTTTAAATTCAAGCATGGGGAATCTAGAAAACTATTCCAGTTTTACATGGCAGAAGAAATTTGTTCAAAGAAGAAATTCATTCAAAGAAGAATTTTTTCAAGGACCTATGGGGAATCGAACATGGAGAGGTTAATGGTAAGAAGGGCTGCAAGAGGCAATTCATACAATTGTTTGGGACAGACATTAGTAGTAGCATGACCTCTAGACTTGAGTCAGAAAACCCAGGTTAGTTGACAGGGACAGTGGCAGAATTGATGTGCCTGGAATAGTCCTTTGTTCTAGGATAGCCTTTAGTCCTGTCAAACCACCGCTCAAAGATGGTTTTATTTCTATATGCTCTGGCTCTAAGTTACAACCTACTCTTACCTGGACATTTGCAAAACAACCCTAATTGGTATTCAGCTCATTTTTTGGAATATTTCCAGTCCATTTTCCATACAGTAGTGAAAGAATTATTTTTAGGAAAAAAAAAATTTACTAATCCATTCCCTGGTAAAGTCTTTTAATGTCTTCTTAGTTTCCCTTGGATGAAAACAAAACTGCTTAATAAAGATCAGTTCAATTTTTTAATTATAAGTAACAAGCAATCTAATTCAACTTGACTTAATTTAAAAAGGGTGTGTCATTGGATAATTTTATTACAGCAGAAGATGCCGTTCCCCCCCCTCCACTCCTCCAGTCAGTATACTTCAGTTTGTTAGTTGCCCAGGTAATAGTTCTAGTTACAGTTCCTGTTACTTTTGTTTCTTAGAAATGGCTGATCATTCTGATGCCTAGCTGGTCACTGTAGTGCATTTTTAAAGAACCAGTTCTCAACTGACAAGTCAATAGGTTTCTAGTCATTCCGCTTCTGTACTTCCTGCTTGCTTTTCCCATATAAACCCTAGACCACCAGAGATCAGGGCCTGATATTTTGTGAATAATCCCAATCAGTGCCCATCGATGTAAAACAAATCTGCCTCCAAATCCTGAGTGTTGTCTCAGTGTTTCTGCTTGCCGTTGTACTATGAAACAATCAGAATTTAGTTGGATAGAAAGATGTAAAAGATTTAGTACACATCTGCTTGCTTTCTCTGCTTCCTCTATGTTGACTCTTTTCTTGGATAACATCTATTCTGTGGTCATAATATAATAGCAAACAACTGTATATGCTGCAGTAAATATTTATATTCTCAACTCAAGTTTCACAATTCTCACTTACTAAACTGGTTTAGGTCATTTGTTTTACTCTGAACCAATTACAGAGGTGAAGAGAATAAAATACTGATTGGCCAAGGTCTGTATCACATGCTTTACCTAGGTTTATGCACCGATACCAGCAGGAAAACTGAGAGTCTTGCTTTAAGAAGAGTGTAAGTGTATCGTGACGTGGGAACTGCAATGCTCATTACCATGTGTGGCTATTCAGCTCTACAGTCTATTATTTCCTGCTTCATTTACTACAACATCTCCTTTTGCCTTATCCACTGTAGCCACCTTGGTTTTTGTATAAGATAACTATTACTGCAGAACAAACAACCCCTAAATTTAGTTTAGTGGTCCTGCTAATTTGAGCTGGGCTTGCCTTTTCTGCCTGGTTTCATCCTGCATCTATGGTCAGATCAGCAGTGGGCTGGCTGGTCTAGAAGAGGATTGGCTGTGATAATACAGCTCTGTTCTATGTAGCCAGAAACTCCACCCTGTTAGCACATATTTGTTTTCATAGTGGATTCAGGGATCCAAGAGAGTAAATAGAAGTGTTCGAGGTGTCTTGAGTACTAGGCTTAGGTTTGGCACTTCCATGAAGAGCGAGACACATCACCAAGCCCACTATCAATGAGGGAGAGTACCACCAATTTTCATGATCAATACAACTTTCCTCATAAGCATTATTGCTTGAGAAATAAGGGATGATTATTCACGTTAACTCATTTATTCAACAAATATTTGGAATCAATTGTATGCCAAAAATATATGAAGTAGAATCATGAATCCATATGCACATAAGTGAAATCTAGGAAAAATATTGATAAAAACCTCACCATGTATGGGCTGGGGATTTAGCTCAGTGGCACAGTGCCTGCCTGGCAAGCACAAGGTCATGAGTTCGATTCTGGGTACTGGAAAAAAAAAAAACAAAACTCAAACAACAACAACAAAAAAACCTCACTATATGAATACACTCTTTAGAATATTGTTAATATCCTTAAAAACAAAGAGAATCTCATTGAGATTTATAAAATATGCTTTCTTAGAGATAAGTTATTGAAGAAAAGATTAAATCACAGTACCATAATGAAGAACTGAACTTTCTGCTGAAAAATGAAGAAGAATATTGGAACTTGGGGAAAGAAAGAGAAATATGACTCAATGTAAATGATTCTGTCTGCTGCAGCAAAAAATTTATATATGCCTCTGTTACACAAGTACTTTTCTATCTCTAAAATGATGACCATTTCATTTTAACAGGCTCAAGCCTTATGTGCAATCCTGCCACAGAATTACAAGATGTTTCAAAATTTATTGAGGGACTGCAGGAAGATTGCTTACCGGTGAAGAGGGGAGGCAATAAACTTTGGGGAGTCAGTGGCTCTGTAGTCCTGCTGGTGCTCCTTGAATTTTGGAGACTTAAAGCTGGCTGGGAGAAGGGAAGGATTCATTAGTCACTCCAAAGGCAGCAAAGTACATTGCAGTAAGTGTACCAATTCTTCTCTTCCCTCTATCCAGGCCGTTTGTTACATTAACCTGCAGTTCTCTCCCATGTGGGAAGATAGCTTACTCTGCCTGTTGACACTTTAGTCATCTATGGATGTTGCTTTGGCCACTCAGATACGAGCAGCCAAAGCAGGCATGGGGCTTGCAGTGGGCTCTCACACTGGGACTGATTTTTCTCTTGAAACTTTACTGTCTCCATGAAAACAAGTTCAGACTAGCTTGCTAGTCTCTGGGGAAGGAGAAGAGTCTTCACATGTAGAACAGCGGTGAACTGAACCAGTTTGGCTCAGCCTAGATCAGTCAACCAATTAGCCAAATCCAGAAATATGCAGGAACCCAAGCATGAACAGTGGATCTAGTTAAGTATTCTCAGTTCAGCCAGATGCATAAGCAGTAAATGCCTAATGCCTATTGTTGAATGTCACTGAGGTTTTGTAGTGGCTATTCAGCAACATCTAACTTATAAAGGATATGTTGAACTTCTGCACCATCATTTGACTGCTTGATTGACTCCAGACACATAGAATAATGTTTGAGGGAATACTCGGGAATTTAAGCCACAATCACTTATATCCCAAGATGAGTGTTGTCACTGAATTAAAAGGTTAAATGATACAATTTGAAAGGCAGTGGGCTCATTTCCAGAAAACTTAATTGGAATTTTGACTTTGTTATGTAGGCCCTAAATGACGAATGTCCTTATAGGTAGAAACAATTTGGACAAGCACAGAGAAGAAACCGTGTGACAGTGGTGACACAGCTACAAGCCAAGGCCCACTAAAGATTTCTGGCAATCACCAGGAGCTAGGAGTAGGAAGAATCAACTCCTTCCTGTAGCCTTCAGAATAAGCAAGGCTCTGCCAACACCTTGGCATTAAATTCTGAGCTTCCAGGGCTGTGAGAGAATACATATCCATTCTTTTAAGCCACTCAATTCATGGTGCTGTATTACCATAGTCCTGGAGAGGTGTTACGCTAAATGATGGATTGTACAAAGAAGGAGCAAACTTGTTTCTGGTACATGTGTGTCACCTTTGGAGACTTCAAACATAATTGAGGTTCTGAGTTCCTGCTGGTGAAGTAATTAAGCATATGGGATTTGAGTATTAATGTTGTGAACTGAATTGTATTCATAGAGGAAGAAATGGTGGAGAATTTCTAGTTACTTAGAACAACATACAAAAATATTTAATGACTACTATTATTTGTCAAGTTTCCAGCACTGTTCTCAGTGTTTCTGTGTACTAACTCATTTACATTGCCCTTAACACTGAGGCACTGAATCACACAGTGTCTAATCAGGTCTCTCATACCTTGAATATATAAAACGGGATTTAAGGCAAAAAATTATTTACACAGGAGAGGAAACTGATGGGAAGCCAACCTGGGGTGCTGAAACACCTGGATTAACAGCGTGAGGAAGCTGCTGCCACCCTTAGGTTGGAAGGGCAAAGGGAGAAGGGAGCGATGACAAAGGCCAGAGATGGGGCTACCTGTTTAATGTCAGAGCCCCAGCAGGCTTGTCCCCAGAGGGCTGAAGCTGTGGAGAAAGTGGGGCCAGTGGGGAGAGCTGGTCTGAGGAGGAGACGGACCCCAGCTCTGTCTTTTGTCCCTTATCCATTCTGTTGCTCTTGGCTGAGCACAGGGAAGCTAGCTACAGTGGGAGCCTGAGAAATACAGCTGGGAGGGGAATCGCCTCTGTGATACAGAGCAGAGAGGGGAATAAACAGTGCCAGAGTTGTTCAGGCCTATTCTACTCTTAAACTAATTTTTGAGATGAAAACACTTAGGGATCAAAGGGTAAAGTAACATGTCTAAGTTCACTCAGCAGGGCTTGAGACCTGAGCCCGGGCAGTTGGGCTCCATCACCTGTGCTTTTAGCTCCCGCACACAACAGTGTCCTCTTAAACTCAGGAGGAGAGCAGAGGCAGGGGCTTGGTGTGGAGATTACTGTGATCATCCACAGGTCAGGAATTAAGGGCCTGAATGAGACTGGTATCTGGGAAACTGAATGAAATAGATTTCCTTGAGAAATATTACAAAGGGAAGAATTATTTGTTTAAGAAAATGAGAAAGGAAATAGCTTTAGGTCACACAGAAATATCTGAAAAGAGAAGCAATTTATTTTAACACAACAGTGTTCATTTTCAAGGCAGAAAATAAGTGAAGCACTGTGATGAGATAAAAAATCCCATATTCATTACAAGTTTCACCGCCACAAAATAATTTAAAATGTCTCAGAAACTGTGCATTTTCCTTTTGTGAGGCTGCCAAAGTTGCCTCTCTTTTATGATTTTGTTTTATCATCTGCCTTAAAATACCAGCTGGCTATGCTAGTCTCAATAAATAATAATATACTAAGATAATTTTGGTTGACAATTTGGAACCATGAATCTAAATGACAGTAGCAAAATTAGAGGTGTTGTTGTGTGCAGAGCTTACTTTCTAGTTGACTAGGTGTAGAATAAAATATGGAATAGTTAATTAACTGGACTGGGGAAAAGTATTGCATTTTTCTTTTTTAATGATTTGTTAGCTCAGATTAATTAAGAAAATCAACAAGTCTGCTAGCAACTGATAATTACTTGAATAAATAGATGACGCAAATCTTTTCTAAAAATATAGGTTGCAAAAGACAGAGAACCAGCTAAAGGAAGCATAAATGGTTTTTCTAATGAATGTGGCATATGGGCAAGAGACTGCATATACAAATTAAGTCAAGAATGAGCAGTTATTTCAATTTAACCAAAGACAAATGCCAATTTGGATGATTTAGACAACCCCAAATTCCCTTGTACTTCAAGTAAATGGATCTTTCCGTTGGTCTGGATTATCCAGATGATTCCTTTAACTGTCTTCTTTATTCTGTATGTGGAGATAGACATGGGACATATTTTCTATCTCATGTGGGTAAGCTAAAGCAAAACATGTAGTAAATCCCTGTTGAGTAGATCTGAACTTTCCTGCAGCATTAGATATTATTTGGTGATTACCTGTCTGCATCAATAGTAGGATATGTAAAGGGTACCTTTACATATGTAAAGGATATGTAAAGTCTTGAGTTTCAGGCAATGGAAAATATGTTAGATGTACTCGTCTGCATAGTTTGAATTATGAACCACACTGTCAATTTAATTTATTCAAGCACAGTTTGGACCACCTTTGGGCAGCACCGCTGTAAAGAAAGACCTTAAGTTAAGGACAGAAGAATTAATTAATTAAGGTTCTTTTCAAGTTTATGAAATCTCAAAACTGTATTTCCAAGAATAATTGGATTGTGTAGGTTTAAACACAATCATTTGATGGCCTTCCTTTCTATGGGAGTGGTCAATAAATGCATCCTGAAGAAAATGGTAGTATGTAGCCATTCTATTTTGGTTTCTGCTATGTATATTTAGGTGACAATTCAAATAAGGGGCTGTTTCTTTGATAGAAAATGAGGAACTCATCTGATAGTAGAGTTGAACTCAGAAAGTAAGTGGATTTTAATGCACTGACCATCATTCCAGAAAGGCTGCAGACACTTATTTGCATAAGAGCAGGGCCACACTGCAGTATGTTCACCATTTTGAAAAAGTTAAATTGAATTTTAAAATGAAAAGAAATGTAAAAACTGGAGTTAAATATGTTTATACTTAATAAACTTATGTATCTGAATTTAAGTGTAATCTTGTTGGACAAAAACATTTAACATATTTAAACATGACATTGTTTCTCTAGTGTGAGAAACTGACAGGGTAAATGAGGACCAAAAAGTGTAACAGATACTGGGAAATAGGAAGAAAATATTCAAATGGGAAGGAGAACAAGGGATGAGGGAGGGTGAAGGAAGGAAAGGAAAAGAAGAAAAAAAGCCAAAGTAAAACTGAAACAGCTTTTGTAAATAAAGGGAAGCGGGGTTGAAGGGAGGAGAAGATTTCAGGGAAAAAAGAAGAATCAAGAAATATCGTATACAGCTACAGACTTCCTCTAATTTATATGATCACTATGTATATGTAAAATGCACCAATAAAAAATAATAAAAATCATTTAAAATATGAAGTTTATGAGAAAGGAGAAAACTGCCTTTACTGTTTAAAGGATTGGAATTACTGACCTAGGTACACCCCTTGTTTTTCTCAGAAAAGACAACAGCGGTCAGAGTGGAAAACTGGCTTACCTGTGATCACAGAGATCTTCAGGGATAGAGCTAAATTAGATGCAAAATCTAGAGATCTCTAGTAATCAAGAAAATCACATATTAGTAACCTTTTTTTTTTTTTTTTCCTCTGGTACCGGGAACCGAACTCACGACCTTGCACTTGCCAGGCAGGCGCTTTTGCCGCTGAGCTAAATCCCCAGCCCCAATTAGTAACCTTTTGAAAAAGAAATATCAGAATTTGTGAGCATTCTCATTCTTGCTGACATCTGAATTGACTTAGAGAAATTTATATGCCTGAGAAAAGTTTGTCACAGCCATTTTGAAACCATTGCTAACAAGACACATCTTGAATAGTCATGAAATAAAGACACACTTTACACTTGAAAATCTGTAGTTCACTGTTTATGGTTACCTTTTATAAAGCATTCCATGAATGAGGGTGTCAGAACCCACAACAAAAACATAAAACGAGTTATGTGTTATTGTGAAACTGTACAAACTAAAAAGAGTACCCAGAAAATCAACTCTAAAGTTTCAAGCTAAAGAAGTGGAAAATTGAGGTAAAGTACTGATAGAAATCCTATAATTTAAGATAAACAGGTCATGTAGGTGCACTTCAATATTACCAAAGTACCCTCTTTTATCTTACTGTGTTGTTTAGGGTTAGATAGGAAAAGAGAAACCATTCCGGGTATTTCACATTGACATGACAATGCAGGGACCTATTTATGCAGGTGTTTGAAATGTAAAAGTAAAAAATATAGATGCTGAGGTTACCTAGACTTTCAATTGTAATAAGTGGCTAGCACCGTTGGCAATAGAAAACATATTCAGAAGAAAAATACTGCATATTTTCTCTCCTACATGGCATCTAGGGGAGGGAGGGTACAAAGGTTAAAGGGGAATTGTTAGGGAAAGAGAAGAGGAGCAGAGAGAAGGTATGACAGGGTAATAGGGAGGGTAGATACCATCAAAGCACATTATGTGGATCTATAAAAATATCAGTGAAATTCATCATTTTGTGTAATTATTATGTGCTAATAATTTTAATAATAACAAACAGTTAGTTTCACTAACTGGGAACTTGGCCCTTTGTTCCTGGTGTTCCAGCCTCTGCAGGGGTCATGATGTGGCTGAGAAGGCCATCCCTGTTCAACTCTCTAGAGCCATGACAGGTAGCTGATTCTGGAGCTGTCAAGAGAGTCTGCACGCCATTAGTACAACTGCGTTCTGTTATCGGAACGGTGCTGACAAGACCAGGAAACAGAAAATAAGTTTTTCCCCCTCCCCTTTCATGTGCTGGTCTCCTTGTTAAGTCTCCCATTGGTAGAGCTTACCTGGAAGACATGATTGGGGAAACGGAGGATCTGTGTTTTCTAAGCCTTATCTCCATGCTCACAGATTACATAAGGGTGGGCTTAAGGCTGGGACAAATAGGTAAATAGCCTAACACATGTCCCTGATTTTAATGTGTGTCATTATTTTATCTACTACTCACAAGGAGAAATCTACAAGTTACAGTATAATGTTAAGCATCTCAGAATTTTATCACAAATCATTGCACGCCCCTGTCATCAAAGTGTTGCAAAGTAGTATTTCTTAGAATACTTTGCTCTTGTCTGTTGGCTTTCACCTCCAGGAGCAGATACCCATTTCGCAAGTTTTTATACTGGCACTTCCATGATCTCACCAGTTGATATCCATTGATGATTTTAGACAACAGCCACTGTTGTGGGCTGGGTGTGTCTCCTCAAATCCAGATGTTGAAGCGCTAATCCCCAGAACCTCACACTGAGACTCTATTTAGAGATGGGGTCTAGACAGAGACAATTAAGTGACAATGAGGTGGTAAGGGTGTGCTCTAATCCAGTCTGACTGGAGTCTATATAAGAAAAAATTTGGATACAGAAGGAAAAAGGGAAAGGGAAAAGTAGAAATTCTTCATGTGTGAATCAAGCAGAGAAGCTTTAGGTGAAATTAACCCTGGTAGCATCTTGATCTTGGATTTCTAAACTCTAGGATTGTTAGAAAATAAATGTGTGTTGTCCCTGCCAGCCAGTCTGGGCTATCTCGTCCTGGCAGCATTAGCAGACCACTGCAGCCAGGAAAGCACTTTAAACTTAAGACACGAAAACCCAATAAATCATACAGTTCTAGGAAGGGCCAACACTGTGAACCTCTCTGACGAGATTCACAGCTAGGTAGGCGACCAGAACTACTGCATAACTGTGGCATAGTGAGGGTAGGTTGAAATCTAACTTCTGCGATCTAAAATGTTAAAGAAAACTGTGTATCTAATTAGTGAAATATAATCATTTCTTTAGTTTTTCACTTCTATGTACCACAATTCTCTGCCAGGTCTATTTTCCCTAGCTTCTGCTTTTCTTTTTTGTAAACTCTTAATAATTAGTGAGTTTTAAACACAAGTGTTTATGTAAATTTAAAAGTTATATTCTTTATGTAGTCATTGACTTAAGAATCCAAATAAAGACCAGACATGGTAGCACACACTTATAATTCCAGCACTTGGAAGACTGAGGCAGGAGGATGGCCATAAGTTCAAGCCCAGCCGAGGCTACATAGTGAACTCAAGATCAGGCTAAAGTACACAGTAAGACCCAAAACAATGGGTCAAAAAACCAAAACAACAACAATGTCCAAATAAGAAGAAATGGATAATTTAGTACTGAAATGAAAATTAGAAGAAACACGTGTAGGTGCAGCTTTAATACATAAATCAAAAATACTTTTACCATAGAAAAAGTTAGTCTGTGCAAACCAATGAATTCTGATGGTGCCAACTGAGAAGAAGCAATGGCTGAGGGCAGAAAACAATGCAAAAGCCCAATTCACAATTGACCCAATTTCTACTGGGGCTGAAAGAAGTCTACAGTGGGGATTTCTACTGAGTAGTGTACAGCTGCAGTTTACGTTGTGTGTTTTTTTTTTCAAAAGTTCAAGTTTTATCATTTAAGATGACCATGAGAAATATAAGATTTTTCCACATCAAGACTGTTTATGAGTATATGTACTTTATATTTGCTTCACTGAACTCCCAACTCTTCATCTCTTCTTTTTGCTAACATATCCCCTCTTAGGCTCCTAGAAGAAACATGCTTTTAAAAATATAGGCAAGTCAACAGAATATTATGGCATCGTTATAGAGAGCAATAATCTTCCAGCAAGTGATTTCAGCTTTTAACAACTGGAAGGTA
Organism: Chinchilla lanigera; assembly: GCF_000276665.1. NCBI lineage: Eukaryota > Metazoa > Chordata > Mammalia > Rodentia > Chinchillidae > Chinchilla > Chinchilla lanigera. The sequence continues at coordinate 17,957,545 of NW_004955430.1, forward strand.
ATGAATAATTTTCTTCTGCATAGTTTCACTGGGATGAAATGAGCCTCTTTACAAATGCTGAGCTAAGCCCAAACTATAATTAAACAATTATCTTTTAGTTTTCAGCTCTGACTTCTTTCTTTGTCTTCTGGATTCTGCTTGAATAGGATTATTTTCAGATGTATTCAATCCTTGGTCTTGGTGCCCAAAACACCGTCACCTTTTAACTTCTCTACGCTTTCAACTCATTCAGAACCTGGGGCACAGAAACTTCTGTGTCTAAGTAAAAGAAAATGTGAGTTAAGCTGGCTTTAACAATTAGTAGGATGGACTGACTCACCAGAAAGTGGAAAAGTGGGGCAAGTTTTAGGCATGGTACATTCTGGGCTCAATTTTTTTTTTTTTTTTTTTGTGATCTTCTACATTTGGCTTTCTGAGGTTTATTTTCTGCACCCACATGAGCCTGAGATAGAGAGTGTGGTTTTCTACAGGTACTTAGTGAAATCTTTGTGTGCTATGCCTTCTGGTCTACCACAAAACAAGTCTTTGTCCTGAGATAAAAAAATACATAATTGGTTCATCTAGAAAATTAACTTTGCCAAAAGAATTAGGATTTCCTTTACCTGTTTGCTCAATAAAATCCGGTCATAGAGAGCTGGGGTTAGGAGAGTAGAATAGACATTGAAGAGCTAATGACAACATACTCTGCAGGCTCAAGATTTTTTTCATTTTCCCTTTGTCTGTTTTTTCCTGTATCCTGCATTTTCTTCCTGGTTTCTTCATGTAATTAACACTTTAAACTTCTCTCTAATTTGCATTCATTAAATTTCTTGCCACTGAGACCTGGGAATGATGAAGAACATCCGGGCTGAGATCCTTTGATTCCAAACAAGTGTGACCTGCTGATCCTGGACAACGGCATGTGAGTCTGGTTATCAGCTGTGTGTCTCGTTTTTACTAAAAAAGCCTCCTTCTTCTAGTCAACTTAGCACAAAAGGAATGAGGAAAGCAAAATCGAGCTTTCATGTTTCTCTTGCTCTCTAGATACAGGGAGAGTAGGAGATATGGTAATCATATCCTGGCAACCTGCAAGTCCTTAAAGACCTGGTTCTGTCTTACCTAGTCAGGGAAATTTCATCCATAATGCCAAAGAGCTGCAAATGAGAAAGACAGACGACCCCCCCAGGGTGTCTGGGAGAAAGAGGCAGGGGTGTACACCTTTCACATTCAATTAACATCAAGTAAAGTCAGAACTGTTAAGGGTGGCCAAGAACTCAGGGCTACTCTGGGAAACAAATATAATTCTATCAAATTACATTTGTATCCTTAGAAATTAAATACATCATTTGTTCTTAAAAATTATAGCATTATTATTATGTCATGCCTATTATCTTGTACCTTAAGTCTGGCAGGCTTCAACTAGTTGGGCACCATGCTTTTAAGGGCCTAATATAAACCATCTAAGTGGAGTATTATTTTTACATATGAACACATGTCATATATGCATTACTATATATTTTTTTTTTTTCTTTTTTTTTTTTAGTTTTTCTCCGGTACCGAGAACTGAACTCACGACTTTGCGCTTGCCAGGCAGGCGCTTTTGCCGCTGAGCTAAATCCCCAGCCCCGCATTACTATATTTTATTACAAACACTACCAGTCATCTTGTTCTTTCTGGAGTCAAGATTGAGGGAAACCAAAGATCAATGCATTTTAATTCAGTGTTTTTAAAATTAGACTAATACATGTCTGACTATAATTTTAAAATAAAATAATATTGCAAATCTAATAATCAAATAGATGCCTTCAAATCTTTCTATTCACACCTCAAAATCGAACTGCTATAAATTCTTACAGATTTTCTTTTGGTATTTACCCACTTATTTAATATAATCATACTGCCACTTTTTGAGTTTTTACTAAGTAGAGATTAGTTTTATGGCCCACTTTTCCTAACTCAGACTAAAAGCATATACACATCTTTCTTCTTCTGTCTCATTCACTGTCTCTCTGTTCAAATCTCCCAACCCACTATAGTCGTAATGTTGTATTTTCTTAAATCAATATTGTGTTTTCATTATTATCTGTGTGAGTATTATTCCCAGTTGAGCCAAGGTGAATAGTGATTGCATTTCCTTTTTTTGTATCCCCAGCTGTTCTCCCTGGAGTTTTGGTAATTTCTGAATCTTTAGGTGGCATTAGTTTTGTTTCCCCATTCATAGTGTCTGCCTAAGCTATAAAACCCTTCCAGTGCACCAGTAGCTGTTAACTCTTCTTTTCCCCATGGAAGTCCTCATTGAGTCTTGGTACCTCCTGCTCTACACAGGATTAGTTTTTTCTGAGCTGGACAGCTGTGGTCCAGGATTTCCTTCCTTCAATGCTGTGTGGCTCTTGGAGGGTAAAATATTAGCATTATTATTGCTTACTGATCATCTATATTTAATATTTATATTGGTTTTATACAAGTGTGTTTTTCTGATCCAAGTACTAACCAGGCCTGACACTGGTTAGCATCTGAGATCAGGCAGGATTAGAGGTATTCAGGGTGGTATAGCCTGAGAAAGTCCAAGTGTATTTTTCCTTTCTAATTTTTTTTCACTTTCTGAAATACTGTCTGCCCATGTTCTTGACCACACATTTTGACATTCATTTCTATGCTCTATCTTTGAAAACGCCAAGGTTTTACATACAGTGTTGAGGATCAGAATATGATGCCCCAAAGCATGACACCTTTGTATGCTAAGTATTTTTGAGTTAAAGGAGATTGGGAGATTCACTAAAGGAAGAGGAATATATCTCCAACTTTCTTTCTACCTTATTCTCCGACAAAGTGAGACATACAATGTAGAACACCTCTCCCCAAAGTAAGCCATGTCTTACTTGTCCTTGCATTTCGAAGAGTGTCATGTGACAGGTTTCCTGCCCATGGTTTGCGAAAAGAATGTCTTTTGCAGGAAAGAATTTGAATAAACAGACGGAAGTTCCCCTTAGTTATTACCATGAGATCATGCTCCATTTTGTCTAATCATGTTCCTCCACAACAATCCACTTTTTTCATTAGACATAGCATAACATACATGGTTTTCCCTATGTCCCTGGGTCTTCATTTTCAAAGTTCCATACTATGTGAAACTCTTAAATAAATTTGCTATGCTTTCCTCTTGTTATGCCTTTTCCTCTTTTTTATGTTTCAAGAACATCAGTCATGTATATAATAATGTATTAGGAAAATACTTTACGTTTTCTATCCGAAAACAGGTGAGCTTCTCTTACACTCCTAATTTTTCAAACTTAGATCAAATTAGTAAAGATCAAAATAATTGAAAAGCTTGATTAAACAAATGTTCAGATAGGCATACAATTACTATAAATATTTAATGTATTATATGAATTAAAAATAACCCATGTTTAATGAAGTAAATTATCAACATTCTAAGTTTAATTTAAACAAATGAGAAGGGTGCTCAGAAAATACAGTATGCACTGAATAATGGCATTTTGGTTAATGATCAACAGATTTCATATGAAGACAGTGGATTCATAAGATAAAAATGGATCTGAAAAATTCCCATCACTCCATTGCATCTTAGCATCACAATGTTGTAGCAATACATGCTACACATGTATCTGTGGACACGGTGCTGTAAAAATACTTATTGTGCCTCTGGTTCTGTAAAACTATAGCACATATAATTACCAACAACCCATACTTGATGGTCTTAAATGACCATGACATTGCTTATGTATTTACCATGCTTTCCTTTTTATTCATATTTTAGAATGCACTTCTTTTATTTAATAAAAATTAGTTTATAATAAAACAATATATTGTGTTATGCCAGCTGCAACCTCATTATCTCCTGTTTACGGTGTCTTTTCTTTGCATCGTTTATTTTCATGTTTGATTTGATTTCATGTTTCATTCATCGTGACACCTAACTGTAAAAAGTTGACTGTTAGTGCTGCCAGGAAGAAGCCCCATCAAGTAATTGACCTGGAAATGAAACTAAAATTGCCCATTGCCCTCAAAGGTGGTAAATCAGTGAAGTGTATTGCTTGTCAGTCATTTATGTCCCTTTCCAACACAACTATGATTTTAAACAAAAACAAAGGTGGAAGCCAGTAAGGTATCAGCTTCAGTGAAAGGAATAAGACAGAAAACTTGAGGAGGGCCTTCCAGTATGGAGCCATTTCCAATGACCTGGACTGAAGACAAGATACATAAACATATCCTTCTCAGAACCAGGATGATTATGGCTAACCCAAGACAAGTGCAGTGTTGAAAGAGAAGGGTACACCTGGTGATACTGTTGAATTTGCCACATATTTTGGTGGCTTAAACAATTCGTGAATCTATTCATTACTTGATGTGAAAGGTGACCGGTAAGTCTGTGAGTGCTGATAGGAAGGCAGCTGAAGAATTTTTGGAAACCCTAAGCTGATTGTGGAGGGAAATTGTTTGCCAGAGCAAATCTTCCCTATTCTGGAAAAAGATGCCTAAAAAGATTTTCATCTCTAAGGAGGCCAAGTTAATGCCAGATTTCCAGGCTTTGAAGGATAAGGTCATAGTCTTGGCTGGGGGTAATATGGCAGGGTTCAAATTAAAACTTTTTGTGATAAGGCACGGTGAGAACATCAGGGCCTTCAAGCATATCGACAAGCACACAACATCACTGTCCTGCAGGGTTAATAGCAGTGATGTCCAGCTTGTCTTCCAATATGCCCTCCTATTTTGCTGTGCCAGTGAAACGGAGAAGTATTGTTTGGATTATAAGGTTTTGTGGGTTATTTATCACCCTCACACATTCTTCCTTCTATTAGGGATCACTGTTCCAAACATCAAAGGGGTATTTCTCTCTCCAAACACCACTTCTTTGATGTGCTCAATGGATTAAGGTGTTATAACAGCTTTTAAGGGCTGCAGGCTGAGGAGTGTCTTTTCCCAGGCTAGCGTTACAACTGAGGAAGATGCTGCAAAGTCACTGATGCAATTTTGGAAGCATTCCTGCACCTCTGACTACTTTAAGTACCTTGCTTTGGGGTAAGATAATGTTGCCAAGGAGTGTGTATATGGTATATAGTTGAAGATACCTAGGTTGCCCATGCATGACTTCCAAGAATTTGCCAGCAATGTAGAAGTTGTCAAAATCAGCAATGCTGTGGTTGAGATGGAAAATGAGTTTAACTTGGGTTGCTGGTGAGGATAACATGGAGGAGCTTCTAGTGGAGCTTCCTGAGGAATGGACTCGGAGTTGTTGAAATTCAAACAGGAAAGCAGAGCAAAATGAAGAGGCAAGAGAAAAGAAAACTGCAGAAGGAACCCTCAAGAAGATTCAAACTGAAGGGTTTAGCAGAAGATTTGCAGACTTTAATAAGCTGCTTAAAACATTTGAGAACATAGACCTCAATGCAGAAAAATTTCATGAATGGAGAGGAACGTTCACAGTCCATCATGTTTTTACAAGCAAGTCAGTGATGAAAACCAAACAAGCAAATGAACAAACATGCAAGCAAACAAACATGGAATGAAGAGTGATACTTGCTCAAGAAGAGCCCTAGGAAGGCCCCACAGCAGGATTCCTGAAGGTGGCATTGTCATCATAGACGATGACAGGGCCATGTGTTACCACTCCTGAAGACCTGGTTGGACAAATGTGGAGGTGAAAGAGAGCAATACTGATTCCCGTGAAGTATGTCGGCTTATGGTAGTATGTGTGTTTGTCTCTTAACTTTTAACAAAAAGTTTAAAAATTACAAAAACAATAAACATGAAGAAAGAAAATATTTTTGTATAGTAATGCAATTCATTTGCATTTTAAGTTAAAAGTTATTACAGGAGTCCAAAAGTTAAAGAAAATTTAAAAATTGATAAAGCTAACAGAGAAGGTTAATTTAGTACTTAAGGATATTTTTAGTAAGTTAGTGTAATGTAAATGTACCATTTTTATAAAGTCCATGTAGTGAACAGTAGTGTCCTGGGCCTTCCCATTCACTCACAATTCCAATGCGGATCATCCCAGAGCAACTTCCAGTCCTCCAAGTTCTATTCATGGACAGTGTCCTATATGGGTGCACTTTTTTTTTTTTTAACTCTAATCTACATAGTTTTGCTGTGTTTTTTCTATGTTTAGGTACACAGATATTTAGCATTATACTGCAATTGCCTACACTATTCAGTACAGAGAGATTCTGTACAGGTTTGTAACGTGAGACCAATAGGCCACAATATACAACCCAGGTGTGTAGTAGGCTGTCTGCATGTCTGTGCAAGTTTAACTTATGATGTTCATAGGATGATGAAATTCCCGAATGTTGCATTTCTCAGAGCATATCCCTGTTGTTATGCAATGCACGACTGTACAAACCTATAAAGCATTTCCTATGTTAGCACTAATGTTCACATTTATAAATCAATTGATTTGATTTCCATACCACTGGATGCTGACCTACTGTTATGGTGCCCTCCAATTCTCCTTTGTGTGGAAAGCAGATGGATTACAGAGGCACTATACTCACTGGTGGATGCATCTACTGAAGACTTCAGCAGCTGATTGTACTGTTAGTGGGTAGGGCTTGGTTGAGGTGAACCACGGGGACCATGACCGTATTCTTGTCTCTGACTCCTCCCTCTGTCTCTGCTTCCTGTATGCCATGGGTTGAGCACCTTGCCCTTCTGTGACTCCACCATGCCCTTCTGTGACTCCATGTCTATCTTGGAGCCAGCTAAATATGGACTAAACCTGTGACCCAAAATAAACCTGCCCTCCTTTAAGTTGTGGGTATCATGTGTTGTGTCCATCAATGGGAAAACAGCTAAGAAACCTGACTTGGTTTGAGGTGATGATGTGAAATTTGCCCCAGATGAACTTACCTGAATATACCTGAAATGTACCTGATCATATTGATGTATAAATGTGGATGGAGGTGACTTAATAGGCATCTACATTTCTGCAGCATTTACCATGTGACAGGCACGGTTCTAACTTCTCTACCTTAACTTGGAAAACAGAATCTGTGGGAGGCCATTGACTTAAACTGAGACCTTGCAATAGGCTCTAACAGAACAACCCACATAGAGTCACTCATGCTAAGGTTATACGTCACCAAAATAAAATCTAAGCTGTGCTTGCAAGATCTTATCTTCTGAGAAAGCAAGAGAGGGATGATAATAAAATCTCCAAACAGGCCAGTTTTCAAAATAAGCAGGAGATTTACAACAACCAATCAAAAGGAGACCAGTCAATCTTGGTTTAGCAGCATGATTAAAAAATCTTCTTTGTTTAATCTGTACAAGGAAGGTAATTCTGCAAGGACCAATCCATTTTTTATTTCTTGTTTTTATTTTCTTTAATCCTTTTGTCTATAAAGCCCTCCTTTTCTGTGCTGCTCAGCCAGACGTCTTTGTATTTCATAAACAGGATTTATAAATCTTTTAAGCCAAATTTACTGATATTTTATTCCTTGAAAAGTATAGTAAGCTCTCATTTACAGTTTCATGAAATGGATAATGCTATGATCTCCTTTTGAATGTCAGGAAAACTGATGCTTAAGTGACGACTCTAAAACCACATAGCTAGTATGGTGGCAGTCAGATTTTTAATCCCCAGACAGTCAGTTCTGAACCTTATCTGGGGCTCTCAGTACATTATACTATGAAGTATGTATTAAAGCATAGCAGGACCTGACCTTATCAGTTGGGGCTGTATTTGTAGTGTTTATTTTATTTTATTTACAGTTAACATGTGTGAGCCCTACCTTACATTTCTTTTGGTGAATGTATGTGCACATTTCTGTTAGGTGTAACTCAGAGTGGAACTGGTAGGTCATATAATAAATATATGTTCCACTTGGGTAAATACTGTCAAAGGCTTTCTAAAAGGACCAGTTTGTACTTCTACCATTAAAAGTGTGCTAAATTTCTATTATACCCCAACGTTGTAAATAATGATGGCTTTTCTCATTTTTACTTTTTTGATGAGTGACAGAGATGTCCCCTTGGAGTTTCAATTTGTAGTCTTCCAATGCCTAATGAAGCTGACATTTCAAAACCTTTCTTGGTCATATGGATAATTCCTTTTGTAAAGTGTCTTGATGGTAATGTTAAATCACCTGGATCATGATTTGAATCCACATTTAAGAAAGTATGAATAATCCCATCCCACTACTGTTAGACCAGACTCTTTCCTGTGCAATTCTGACAGTTTAATAAGTATGATTGGGCGGTTATATAGGGCTGCCTGGGGAAGAAAATGCCCCTCCACCTTCCTCCAGAACTTAAAAGCTTTCATAAGCAACATATATTTTTAGCAACTGGTATTTAACACTTGACATGTTAACTTGACTTGTTAGTGAGGTATTTTCCTCCATCCCAATGGCCATATGCTCCCAGGTGACACCTCTGAGAATGCTTACCTCTTGGAAAAAAGCTGAGCTGTCACCACTTGACATATGGTGAGTGGTAGGTGGACCCTTTCTTCTCTATAGGGCATCTTCCCCTGCTGCTTCCCTGGCAAGGTCAGCACGTTTTGGGCATGTGCCTATCTAAGTCATACAGAAGTGACACTTCCCTTCCCAACAGGGCAAGAAGCGGTGCCTACATCAGTGGTCACACTTGCATTTCTTTTTAGGGAAGAAATGAGAAATGGTTTTGTAAGAAGCAAATGTTTGAGTTCAATTTTATCATTACAAAGCAGGGGCAGAATTACTATAAACAGCTGTGGGAAGCTCAGTTTCCTTTTCTGTAAAACTGTGATAAATGTATAGGATCTACTTTTCAAGGCCATTGCAAAGTTAGAGATGCGTAAAATGTGTCTAGTGTGGAGTGCCTCACTTGTGAACAAAGGGCAAAAAAGATCTTATTTGTGCTCACTGTGATGCAGTACAACCTATCCCTCAAATTAGTGGCTTAAAATAATAAAGATCTATTTCTGAGATTCTATAGATTGACTGGGCTCCACTAAGCAGTTTTGCTCCACCTGGCCACTAATGAATGAGACCACAGTAGCTGGAAACTTAACCACTGAGATGAGGGCACAAGAGCACCACTCATTCTTTAGACCCTTGCTCCATGTCGTGACCATACTCTCCATATATACACACATACATCTGAACTGGGCTTAAACTCATAGCTATCTCAGGAGAATTTTTCTTATATTCCATTATTCAAAGAAGGAGGAAGGTCTGTTAGTTTCCTATTGTTGGGTAACATATGAATACAAATTTAGCTGCTTCAAACAATACTCACTTATTATCTCTTAATTCTACAGGTCAGAAGTCCAGACAGACTGGTTGGATTCTTTGCTTTTAAACCCTCAAAAGGCTAAAGTTAAAATTTTGGCTTGGCTGATGCTTATTTGGAAGCTTTGGGGGAATAATTTAAGGTCATTTGAGAATCATGCTTGGGATCCTTTAATTATAGGGGTAACCTGTATTTAAGGGGTGCATAGGAGGGTGATATGCATATATAAGGAAGGAAAATTATAGAAGGCATATATGTAAGTTAATGATCATAGGTTATGACATCAGATAGTAGCTATAAATCTCTGGAAGAGTTGTATAAACAAGTGAAGTGGGCAGCAACAACTTTTTTGACTTTCTTTACCCTTGTTCATTCGTTTGAAATAAGGAATCCCTAGATATAAGACCCATAAGAACAAAGTATTCCTTTGTTCTTGCTGTTGTATTTCTGTGTCAGATACTGTTGTATTTCTGTGTCAGTGCCTGATAAAGGTCACGTCAGTGTTTGTTGAATGAATGAATCACTATTTACAATGTGAAGTGTTCCAGTCCTAGGCATAGGATATGCATGGGATGACATTTCCCAGGTGATGTCTCCAATGCTCTTGCTCCCAGAGTGACCTTGTGAGGATTAGCTATCAGTGAACACTCTTCATTGAGTATTTGATCTGAGCAAGCTAGACCTTGTAGGGAAAGTCAGGAAAAGCCCATTATTGCTTTCAGGACTATATAATGATATAGTTTGTGTATGTGTGTGTGTTGGGGGACAAAGAATAAGATCACTACAATGCCAGTTGGTAGAGTTATTTTGTGAAGGATGTAATTAGTAGAGAAATGATTTAAATATTAAAAAAGAGGATGTGTGGAGCCTCTTGTGTTTTTAATGTATTTGATCTGTCTAAGCAAATGAATAGACTCTTGATACATAAAATAAAGTGAAATTAATCTTAGAAGAGGAACATATACTATATATCAATAAGATAAGAAATAAATGAATATATATATGAAGAACTAAAAGGAAAACATTCGTTTGTTTCAAAGGGATAGAGCTACACATTTGGAAATAAAGGCAGATGCAGTAATGGGGAATCTAGACTTTATCTTACAAATTGTAGGAAGTAGAAGAGATGGTTCAAAACTATCCCACATCCCTTAGATCATTTTAGTATACTCAGCTAACTTCCAACTGCCATGTTTACAACTCTATGTCTGAGGACTTTTGTGGAGCCTCAAATGTACTCTGAAATACTGTGGACTCCATGCTCCTCCGAGGGAGCAGTCCTTAATCAGTGACTGATAGAAATGTTGTGTGTCAGCACCTTCATTAGTGTATCAGTTTCTTAGAACTTCCACTACAGAGGATTACAAGTCTGAGGATTACAAATAACAAGAAATCATTGTCTCACATTTCTGGAGACTAGAAGTCTAAACTCAAGGTGGTGGCAGGATGATGCAGAGCTCTGGGAATCTGGGTAGCAGTTTTCCTTGCCTTTGGGGAGCTCAAGATGTTAGTCTTTCATGCTCGCTAGTTTGCAGCTGTACAACTCTGATCTCTGCTTTCGTCTTCACATGGCATTCTTCCTTTGACTCGTATCATCTTTTCAATGATACCAGAAGCACTGGATTAAGAGCCCGCCTATTCCAGTACGATCACATCTTAACTAACTGCACCTGCAAACGTTATTTCCAAAGCCACAGGCAGAAATAATGAGGTTTAAAACTTAATATATCTTTTGCAGGAGACATATCAACTCAAAATATTTAGTATACGACTCCTGTATGAGTTTCACGCCATGTTGCAGAGTTTTAGCAAAGGATTAAGTGCTAGTTGTCCACTGAGCAGTCTGACTCTTGCACAGTCTTACTGGCTGACTTCACTTCTCTATATCACCCTTTTAATTTGTTGTAGGTGTTTCTTGCATCTCTGAAGGAAATAGCATAGTTGGCTCTTGTCTTGGAGGTCTGTTTCGGGGCAAACTAAAAAGAAATAATGAGTCACTGAAGAATTTTTGATAGACTACTAATATATTCAAAATTTAATTTTTGAATTTTAGTTAATAGTTTAACAATTTGTGGGATACATAGAATGTGCCAGGATTGAACAGAGGCAAAGTGATTCTAAATTTATTTCCATTTTGATACAAAAGAGACAGACTCTACTGGTGCACAAGAAAGTGTATTGCTTTGTATAAATCATGTTGGCACCTGCTTCTTAAGATCTGATTAGAACCAGAAGATTGCATGCCTTGATCAAGCACATTGACACATAGCTTTATGCCCATAATTATATTACATGAGATTTGTACTGTTTATAAAAACAGTTCTGGTAGGAGTAATGTTTAAATTGGTCAGTTTAAGGATGATTTCTTTATGTGATTAGCCTCAGGGTTTCTTCTACTCCTAACTCACCAACAGATTCTTAAATATGCAATTTATGAAAAATTATTCTTGTTCTAATTCCTCTATCATTTTAATTCAGCCTTCACTGAATATATTATGAGTTACTATTTTAAAGCAAAAATGTAGAAATATTATTTCTCAGAAATGGATACAAACAATTGACTTTCAGAATATTAAAGATGATTGTGATGTGAATTAAGGGATAAGGAAGGAGTGGTTGGCAAAGAGAAAGTGAAAATATTTTCACAACTCAGTCTCTGTCTCTTGTGGCTGTCAGAGATCTCTCCAGCAGTGATCACAAATGCAATCGTCATGAATCCCTTTTACCTACAAGGAATCATTGTGACAACCTTGAAACTAAGATCTAGCTGAGTGAAGAAGTGTATAATTAACCCTTTGATCCCCTGAGATAGTCCTTTCTGATTCATTTAGCAGCTGAATTCCTGAAAACATGCTCCCTCTACCCCATCATTTTCTATAACTAGCAATCAGGCCAGGCATGGAATTTGTTGCATGTGAAATCAGATCTGGTGGAAGTGCCACATCTGAGATCATGCCCCCCAAATTTATCAGTTGTGGCTGCATGAACATGAGAGCTGAGACAAAGGGGTCCACAGACTCAATTTCTGATTGGATATACTGATTGGATGTATTGTTTTTATGCTGTCTGGCTTGTAGATCATATGTATATTATCTCAGCTGTTCTATTCAGTGTTCCTGCAATGGTTTATTTACATATGTTTCCTCAATTCTTTGTATAGAGACTAACTCATAAGAAATGCTCAATAAATGCTTATTAAATCAATGGATTCTTTAGAAATCTGCTAAGATGAAGTATATAACAGGGGATAAAAACCTGATGAGTGAGGTTGGGGTTGACTATACACATGAAAAATGAGATTAGCCACTTATGAAATAGACTACATAATCAAATGCTAAAGATTCTGGGTATACATAAAGAAAATATTGAAAAAGCCCCCAGAGAATCACAAATTTGCCTAGGTTCCTTTTATGGGTGACATGTTTGTGAGCTGACTGTATTTATATTGGGTGGGGAGTAAGGAAGTAAGGAAAAGGAAATGAGGTGAAGAGGTCTCCATAAATATGTCTTCTTTAATAGTGAGAGATGTTTTGTATCGAATAAGTCTCAATCCCTGAAGGAAATTTCCTGTACTTAGAAAAACATCTATTCTTTCTCACATATACTGTGTGCTATAATATATAATCCTATGTTATGTATATCTACATAAAAGCATAACTCCTTGTTAATATTGCATGAAGTCATTACACATCTAAAACATGTTGGGCATGTAGTACTTAAATCATCATATCTCAGGCATGTTCTTCTCATGCTCAGTGGTATTATCTGAGGAGTGACTCTATATTGCCCAAAATAGGGTGTCAACATGGTGCAGGGGAGAGTGGCACGCTAGAAGAGGCTGTCAGAAGCTAGTCATTCCTCGTTTAACAAATAAGAGAGATGCAAATTTTCTGTGCAGATTACACTAGAAGAGAATGTTATATGGTGGCCAATGAAGGAACCAAAAAGTATTTTTAAATAGTAATAAAAACACTGACATAATACAATAGTCACTATTAATAGAGCTCCTACTTTGTGCCAAATATTCCATGAATCTCATTGGTAAATCTCATACACAGGTATGACTCATACAATGTTGTTGGAACAGTGTTCCCACGTTTTAGAAAGAAGGGAAAATATAAAATGGGCTACAGGTCACAACTTGTAAGAGACAGAACAAAAATGCAGCTAGATATTTGAGACTCCACAAACCTGAAATCTTTGCAGCATACTACAATGCAATGCACTGGCCAAGAATAGATGGATACTAGGCTTGATTTGCTATGTCAGAGTGTCAGCAAGTGTAAGTGCAAGAAGAACGAGACCAGAATACTATCACGATTAGGGGCTGATATCTGTTATCGCTTGTGTCTAGATGTTCCCCTAAAGCCTTATGCAGTCATAGGTTGGATTTTCTGAAGATGGCTGAATCTAGATTATGTGATGCTAAAATTAAGTGTGTGTGATTCTGGAATTAAGTATGTAATTCTGGGATTAAGGGTATGATGCTAGGATTAAGGGTGCCCCACCTTAAGTGTGGAGGCACTGTCCAAAGGGCTTTTAGGCTGGAGGAAATATAAAGGCAGGCTTGGTTGCTGCTTTGCTGCTTTCTGCTAGTCAAGAACTGTTCTATGCTGTGTCCAGTGCAGCTCTTGAAATTATGGAGGGAGAGTGCAGATGATGAAGAAATGAAGACAAGAATCAAGATGGAGAAAACTGAGATCAGCTGGAGCCCCCTCTCCTGATGGTAGAAAAGACTGCCCAACAACTGCAGCACATTACTTATACAATCAGCATAAAGGCTGTTTATAGAGGATTCTGAGGGGAAGGTAAGATCCAGAACAGGAAAATCATCTAATCTTCAACAAAACATCATGCCTTGGTGGTTACACAGGGAACAAGAGAGGCTTTGTCTGTATTATCTGAGGGGAATGCCAAGTCAATTTGTGCAAGAGCTCCCTCGGCTATGTACACTTTTCATGGGTCCCTGCCAAACTCATGAGAAGCTGTGACCTCGTCCTAGATACCTGAGGTACAGACAGCTTTGCTCCCAAAATTTCTCCTCTGGGATACCCCTCTGCCATGCCACCCTGCCTTGGAGCCAGCCAACAATGAATTCAAACCCCTGCAAACTGTAAGTTGAAATAAACCTTTCCTTCTTTAACTCTGGGTGTCAGGTATTTTGTCTCAGCAAAAGAAAAGTAAGGCAGATTTTGGTACCAGTAGTGGAGCTGCTGCTGTGACTATACCTGACGACATGGTTCAGGGGCCTTTGCATAGTCTAATGGGAAGAGTTGGGAAATGTTTGGAAATGCTTGCCAAAGAAGCAGCCCTGGAACATTTTAAGCTATACTTAATTGAAGATTCTGGTCAGAGCTCAGAAGACCAGAATGCTGATAGAAATGCTGCCCATAAGGGCTAGGCTCCAGAGCTTTCTACTGTGAAGAAGAAAAGCATTGTCTATTGGACTTCAGATCATATGTGTTGTGCTTTGGGGGAAAAATCATCTGCATTATTCTCATGTCCAAATATTTTTCCTGAGACTGAAATTAAAGGCTGCAGACTAATCAGTTGTGTGAAAAAATTTCAAGGCAATCTAATGTTGAAGTGATGGCATGGCTACTGTTGCAGGTTTTTAGCCAGATTTATGTTGAGAATCAGGAACAATGAGTCCAGAAGAATGATTTGAAACATAATGAGTTTAGTCAGAATGGGAGGTCCAAACTGTAAAGATGGAGAAGAGGAGAACTCAGTTGCTGAGAAGGAACAGGATAATAGAAAAGATGGCCCAAGAACACCACAAGAACTAGCAGGACTCTACCCTTTGCAGACTCATCACTGTGAAGATTAAAGACTTTGCTTTGAGAAGAAAGCCCTAGAGTGCCATATTCTAGAATGGTGGAAGCCTAGGGAAGTTTTTCTTCAGGATTTGGTTCCTTATACTAAGCAATCAATGTACTTGACCCCCACAGCCAAGAGAGAAGAAAACCTGGATTCTAGTCCAACCTGGTAGTAGACTTTTGCATCAACCATGTGGTGCTACTTTTAGTAGTACGCAGAATGCAAGATTTGTGGGATCAGTAAGGCTTCCACACAGATTTCAGAAGAATAGAGGCCGGTAACTTACCTCCAACAGAGCACTTTGTGAAGCTGTGCATGTGACACTGAAAGTACAGTGGAGACCCTAGAAGGTTGCAGAAGCCAGGAGCATGGATTTTCTGAGGAAAGCTGAAAGGAGTGAGAAAAGCCAGAAAAAGCAAAAAGCCATGGAAGCTGCAACCACTGGAAGTGCCTTGGGGACAGAGCCACTCAAGTCCTTTGGAGTCTACATCTTGCCACAGATTGCCAGGAATGCAGGATATGGAAATATGGCATTTAATGTTTGCCCTTTTGAATTTTGGTCTTGCTTTGTTCCCATTCATCTCTATACACCTTTTTGTACCTTTTGGAGTAGAAATGTCTATCTTGTGTCATTGTATGTTGGAAGTGTTTGCCTTTTTTTTCATTTGCACATGACCTTGCAGCTAGATTTGGACTTTTCAGCAATGCTGAAACTGTTAGGAGGTTGGCAACTCTTGGGGCTATACTACATTCCTTTTGCATAAAAGTATATATATGAGTCCTGTGGCTGGCAGGGTTGGAATGGTATTTTAACAAGGTCTCTTGTGAGTCGTAACCTGGATTGGTATTGGAACCTTACAAATATTCCTTATAATTGTAAGTGAATAATTTTACTTTTGTCATTTATAAATGTGCACATTTAAAGACTCCTTTAGGTCTTATCAGAGATACTGATTTTTCTCTACTTAGGATTCAAGATTCTGTTCTCTGAAGCAGTCAGAGGTCTTTAATCAATAATCCCTTCTTTAAAATGCTGTCAGTGGGCTGGGGATTTAGCTGAGTGGCAAAGCTCCTGCTTGGCAAGCGCAAGGTCATGAGTTCAATTCCTGGTACCGGAAGAAAAAAAATAATAAAGTGCTGTCAGTATAAGGTTTGACCACTCTATGGACTGACTGAAAGTGCCTCAAGCAGACCAAAGTTTTTCCCCACGGATCTTTTATTGTACAAAGCAACTTTATGCTTAAAGTTATCTAGATTCATTTTATTTCCATGTGAATGACTGTATTTTGTCATATTATAAGGTTCAAAAACTGCAAGTTTACAACAGACATAGCTCCTATGGTCCCATCAGGGACACCACAGTTTATAAACATTATTAGAGGTGAGCATATTGTTTTAAGACATAAACAGAACATCGTTCACTTGCTAAGTAAGGAAGAGTTTTCTTGCTCTCACTACCAGGGCACGATATCACAAGTCTTCCTCTTCTACTTTCAACTTGGATTTGGCAGTTAGCACATCACACTCTGTGACCCAGAAGTAAGTGTCTATGAGCAGTAGAAAATAGAAAGTGTATGTAATCAAGCAGGAAGGAGCTGTTTTAAGCTTGAATTTACCCAAGGGAATTTTCTGAAAGGGCAGAATGAAAGCCAAGGTATGCAAATCAAGCCAAGCAGGGGAAAAGATTAAATGTTGCTATTTGAGTGCATAAACCTCTTCATGTTTAATAAGTATTCACATATCTGGGAAGGAAGGTTTCAGAGAAAATACTTATAAACAATATACCATCAAGATAGCATTTACCCTGCAGCCATCACTGGCTTCTCTTTTGCCAGTATAGGAAGCCTTGCTTTGTTTTCCATTTCTGTATCCAGGTTTTTCCAAGTAACTTACACTGCTGCCAATTTTCACTGCTTTTCCTGGACAGTATTTATGATCATGCCAATCAATAGTATTATCTTGAGTTTTTTAGAGAGTAATTGTGTTTCCCAATATTAATCTAAGTACTTTGGGTGCAGATGGTTTTTGCTTGCTCTCAGATCCAGGTGTGGGGACTTGAATGAGATCTGATCAGTCAGTGTTCTATGACTAGTCAGTTCCCTAATCCAACTGGGTCGGAGATGGACATATATTCCAAGTTGGTACAAATAGACTCAAGAGTGAGATTTTTTTCTCAGGAATTATGGAGAAAGAAGAGCTCTCTTCTTGTCTGGGTTGGCTTATGAGCTGGTAAGAGGCAGCGAGGGAGTGGTGAGCACTTTGCTACCATAAAGGGGAGCCATCATGTCGGGAAGTGGAATCTAGCAGGGAAGAGAAACTGAGTTCTGATGACAATGTTTAAAGTCCTAGAACCTGGCAGACCTGAACCTTGCATCTCTCTGGACTTTTAGGTAGTCTTCTAACAGATTATCTTTCATTGTTCAGGCCACTTGGATTAAAGTCACTTTCCACTAACACAATCCTGATGGATGTAATTCTCAAATTTTTGTACAGTTTCTCCCTATGGTATATTTCAGCAACTCCACCTGACCTGCTGCTGTTAAACCTTTTTGGTTCTAAGGATTATTCTAAATATTTTACCTTGTCCCTTTGGATCAGTGGTTCTTAACTAATTATGGTTTTGTTTCCTAAGGAATACTTGGCAAGATGTAGAGGCAAGTTTATTTGTCATGAATAATGTAGGTGGGCATAAGCCGGAGATGCTGCTAAACACTGTACAGTACACAGGACAGCTACCTAAGACAAAGAATTATCCAGACAAATGTCAATAATGCAGCTGTTGAGAAACTGCTTTAGATAACATAAATTGACTGGCTTCCCAGGCATTAATATTTTCTAATATTCATTAATTTTTTATTCAACAATCATGTACTGCAGGCTTCTGTGAGGAAAAAATGTAATAATATCTGGAAAAAGCAGCAGTGATAAGGGCACAGTCCCAGCTGTCCAAGGAACTTGACCCCAATAGTTGTATCCTCTTACTTCTTGCCCTAGTTAACCTCTCTGACCCTCAGATCCACCTCAGTCTGTCTAGTTTTGGAGTGCTGGACATCTTGAATACAGTCCTCTCTGTTGCCTCTTGAATTAGATCATGACAAGTAACATTCATCATCCCAAATAGCTACTTTCAGCACAGCAGCATGTCGGTTGGAATGCCAGTGGGGAATTTTGCATGGGTAAAAGAACTTGAGCTCTTCTGTCTTTTCTTTTTAGTTTTTTTTCCTTCATAGAAATCTTTGTCTGGAGATGCAGCAGACTATAATTATGTCTTTCAGCTCCACGATGTGATGAGTAATGGATGCTAGTTGAAAGACACCATTTAAAAGAGCAGAGAAAGTGAATGTGAATGTGGTGCTCTGTCTAGAATATTTGTAGTTTATAATTTTGGAAAAGCGTGCGTTAATGTTTGGCAGGTAACTTCTCAACATGTCCCTTCAAGAATTATTATGGAAATGGTGTATTTAAGGTCTCAGGCATTCTATGTCAAGAACTAGATTTTTGTGTGAGAACAAAGAGCTGGGGAAGAATTACAAGAGTACATTTTTTTCCCCTTACATGAATCCGATGGACAAAGTAGGTTGCTGTGGAATGGTTTGTGGCTATTTTTTGAAGCCTAGTCATTTATTTTTAGTCTGCAAACCTCTGCTCTGACATGTGTCCTCATGGGAGTAGGGCAGAGCTGCTGAGAGAAGGGAAGCCCTAACATTGCTTTGCATCATGTCACAGCAGGCCTCCCAGGTCAGTGAGAAAAGCCTTTGAGATACTAGCTGCAATAATCCTAGAGTTTACATGGCCACAGACTCCAGCTTCCCAAAGTGATTTCTTAACATAAAGCAGAGGTGCCCTGGGGCCATGAAGGCATGAAAGGTATGATCTAACAGAGGCAAGTCAGAACATTGCTGTGTTAGAGGAATGTTAGAGAAAGGCATCTTCTGTGCCTCATTGCTTTGATCATTTATGAACTCCGAGTTTTACCCGATTAATAGTAATTCTTTTAACTTTGCACTAATATACAGGCTATTAAAATGGAGTTCAATTTTTCCTCTACTTGAAAACAGAACACCAGTGAGGATGGCTCAGGTATGGAAGGCACAAATAATGGTGAAAACATTTTTTTCACATGTACTACTACATATGCGCCAACGTTTTGCTGTCTATGCTGCATCCATTATCTAATTTAATCTCTATGATGATGATTCAATTACTGTTTTCACTTTATTGATGCAAATGCAATGTTTTTGAACTAATTCTACAGTGTATCTCTTCTGGAATGATTCCTATGATATAGGGCATGGTTAATGTGTATTTGTTGAGTAACTTGTAATACAAATGAGGAAATAATTCTGGATAAGAGGGATGAGGTGAGTTTGCCCCCATTTTTTTGTGATGGTAGAAAATACCTTTCAACTGAGAAGACTAATTAGACAAAATATTGAAAAAAATAATGTTTTAGAAATTAAGAAACAGAAAGTATTGCCAAATCAACTTTCCCTCAGAAAAGTCACAAAGAAAACCTAAAATGAAGGGAAACTTTGGATTAGGTACTCACATTTGAAGTCTTCTTCTCCCCTTGAGAAACAGGAACAGCTTCTTTCAAAGAAATCATAAGCAACAGCTACAAATCAAAAAGAACAAAGATTTTAGCATTTAGGTTGTCTACTGGCTGATGGACATCATTTGAAGTTTGCTAACAAAGATTATACAGACACGGCTGGCATGCTGCTGAGTGCCTGACGAAGAGCACTGTTGGTCCATGACAGAAGCAGGCTATTCCAGAACTGCCTTTTTTTTATGTTTACAAAGGCAGACTCTCCAAGTTCAAAGGCATGTAGGTGGAAATGTCCAGATTGCTTTGGCCTGTAACTTTTTGTAGTATTTATAACAATGTTTGATAAAATGGAGTATAGTTCAATGAACACAATATATTTCTTTTCTTGATTCTTACAGAGCAGAATAAAGAGTTCTGGATATTGAATGTGATGCATCAGACTTGGAAAGTACTCCAGAGTATTATGGGCTCAGATCTTCCTCTTGCATTCTGGATACCTTTATCCCCTTAATTCAACTTGTTTATTTCCACAGATATGCACAGATGTACATATGGGGAATTTAGGATAAAGCACATATAAATGTAATAGTGTTGAGAGCTAGATGATGACTTTAAATAATGGTACTCAATCTTTTTGTTA
The DNA here is from genome assembly GCF_000276665.1 of Chinchilla lanigera. Classification (NCBI taxonomy): domain Eukaryota; kingdom Metazoa; phylum Chordata; class Mammalia; order Rodentia; family Chinchillidae; genus Chinchilla; species Chinchilla lanigera. The sequence goes on from NW_004955430.1 coordinate 17,977,770, forward strand.
CATGACATATATCAAATATTAGTATATTTTGCGAATACAAAATTCAAAATGACACTAGCCAAGGCAGACGTAATTCTAGCACAATCACATTTACAGTATAGCAGCACTTTACAGTAGCTATAAGAATATGCACATTACTCATCTTGTCCTCCTTTAGGATCAGTCTATTGTGAAATAGAACTATGTGCTGTCCTGATGTCAGACTAAGGCAGAATGTCTATGTTCCAGGAGACATGTGGTCTTCCTGCTTGACAGTCCTATGCCTCTACCTCTTGCCTTCTGTACATATGGCAATGATGCATATGTACAAAAGAAATGAAAATAAGGTTTTATTAATCATAGCAGTGGCATTTTGGTGCAAGGTGCTTATCGAAGTATTTCATGCAATGCTTTTTGACAATGAGTTTGTGGGAGATGTACAATTGACTATGAATTCCTTTTCAATTGCTCTATGTCACATCCTCCTGCTGTCCTAAAAAATTAATATCTTGGTCATTTTCACAAATGTGAAAAGTGACTAGGGAAATGAAATGAATTCCTGAACTGTTTGTGTTCTAAAAACTGATATCATTTTGTGCTTAGTAGGTCATAACTTAGTAATGTGTGTATATTATTTAAAAATTCCATACAAGAGATGATTTATGAATATCCAGCCCCCAGTTTTTGTTTTTCCACTAAATATTATATTCTGGAACATGGTCCATTTTAGTTATTTAGCACCATTTTATTGTTTTAAACAATTGCATACTACTACTTTTTATATAAGTATCATGTTTATTTAATCGGACCCCAAAGCTGTGAACATCCAGGTTGTTTCCAGACAATAAATGTTTATCTATAAGACACCTGTAGATATAATATCTGAACTTCCTACTGTGCTGTAAATTTCCGCTAGCTGTGCAACAGAACTTAATGGGTAGGTGAGGAGAAACTGGGACAGTAGACTCCCCTCTGCTCCCCAACACTACCATCCCTATCATTGCTTGTACCATGCCTTGTTTATCTTCCATCCATACCCCTTTACTTAGAATTTCCTCTTGCAAACAATACTGGCTCACATTCCCTGCTTGACTTTAAGGGTGCTTCTTGCACTGAACACCTGACACATTTATATTCATCTTTTGAAACCTATTCACACATTACCACTCCAAAACAACCAAACAACCAAAAAACACCTTTCCACTTGCAGTTAATCATCTCCTTGCAGTATCTGTTACCCTGAACACACTTATATTACAGTCCAAATAACACTTTATTAGGATTATGTGTGAACGTGTTTATCTTCCTTCTTGTACTTGAGACCCTTATACATTGAGTTGTGACTTGTGTCTGCATCTTTAATGTTAAATACACTGCTTTTGGATCATCACTTACCATTGTCCCTGACACATCAGCTCCTTGACTAATATTTGTTAACTGGTAAGTGAAGAAATTCTAAGCAAAAGTGGAAATACCAAGTTATATTACTTGTAATCACAAATAAGTGTTCCTGTTAACTGAATCATAACTAATCAGGTATGCTGCAGACTTTTTAATCTTAACAATCTACATTGTAAAAACCATCTCTTTATGCTGTTAATTTTCATTTTCCTTTTTGTAAAGTCAGACATTTTCATCCAAACAGAGCAATTTGTAGTTACTTTTGATATTATTAGCCTCTGAAATTATTTACTGCTATGTAGTTGATATGCCATAAAATTTACTTTTCTGTAAGTGTGCATTTAATGTGAATTCTTTTTCAAGACAGGTTCTCACTATATTGTCCAATATGGCCTTGAATTTGCTATGTAGCCCGGGCTGGCCTTAATCATAAGATCCTCCTATATCAGCCTGTTGAGTACTGGGATTGCAAGTGTGCACCACTGCACTTGGCTGTAATCAATTCTTTTTTAAAACAGGGTCTTGCTATGTAGTTCAGGTTGACCTTGAAGTCATTATATAGCTCAAATGGGCCTTGAATTTACAGCAATCTTACTGCCTCAGCCCTTTAAGTGCTGAGATTATAGGCGTTCATCATCACACCTCATAATTCAATCATTTTCAAAGCAAGTTTCTTTTCTTTCTTTCTTTCTCTTTCTTTCTTTCTTTCTTTCTTTCTTTCTTTCTTTCTTTCTTTCTTTCTTTCTTTCTTTCTCTCTTTCTTTTTTTTTTAGTACTGGGAATCAAACTCAGGACCTTGCACTTGCCAGGCAGGCACTTATGCTGCTGAGCTATATCCCCAGCCCTTAAAGCTAATTTCTACTTGTGCAACCATCACTACCATCCATTCTAGAGTATTTTCCCCCAGATTTCCCTGTTCTATATCCAGTCCTAAGATGTCTCTATAAATTTACCTTATTTGCACATTTCATATAATAGTAACCACACAATATGTAGCTTTTTAGGTCCGACCTCATTCAATTAATGCAATGTTCCTGAGGTGCATCCTTGCTGTTTCATTTGTCATGACTTCAACATTTTTATTGCCGAATGGTGCCTATTGTAGGCACACACCATACTTTTTTCACTTAGCATTTGATGGATATTTGTATGGTTTGCAGCTTGGGGATATCACAAATGCTGCTGCTGTGAGCATTCAATTAAAAATCTTTTTGTAGATGTATGTATTCATTTCCCTTGGGTTATATGAAGAGGAATTGCTGGGTCATATAATAAATTTATGTAAACTTCATAAGAAACTGCCAAACTACTTTTATAAAGTGGCTATATAATTTTTTCTTCTCATCAGAAATAAGGATTCCAGTTTTTCTGCATCTTGGCCTACACTATATATTACCTTTCTTTTTTATTATAGTCATTCTAGTGCATGTCCTGTATATATGATTTTGATTTACCTTTCCATATAACTAATGATGATAAACACTTTCACATGTATTTTTTCTATTTGTTTACCTAGTTTTGATTTGTGTTATGACTATTAACATCTTTTGCCCATTATTTATAGAAATTTACCCATTTCATTTTGTATTTTTTGACATAATTGTCTATAAATTCCTTTATAATATTTCAAAGGTATTTAATATAGAGATATTGTAACAGAAAATAGCTGCTTCAGGCAGTATAGTTCAGTTTTGTTGGTTGCTGAGGTAATAGTTCCTGTTCCAGTTCCAGTTGTCTTTGTCTCTTAGAAAAGGCCAGTCGCTGTGATGTATAGCTGGTCACTATGATGAACACTGTATAAACCAACCCCTAGTTGACAAGTCATTCTGCCTCTGTACTTCCTGCTTGCTTATCCCATATAAGCCCTAGACCACTAGAGATCAAGGCTTGATATTCTGGGAATGATCCCAGTCAGTGCCCATAGATGTAAATAAATCTGCTTCCAAATCCTGGGTGTCATTTTGATGTTTCTGCTTGCCACTGCATATTTCTTCTTTCATTTGTGGATTTTCAAATTGATGTTTTCATTTTTTTTTCCCCATGGTTAATCTATTTTTTCCTGTTTTCTTTTTTTCTAGTAATTGATTTCTTCTGTGACCTTTATTATTTTGATTCTTCTGTTCTTGATTGGGTAAGTTTTTTCTTTTAGTACTTCCTTAAAGTTGAAATATAAGTTATTGATTTGAGAGTGTTTTTTCTCTGATATATGCCTTTAAAACTATAAGTATTTCTGTAAGCATGCCTTTAGCTGCTTAGCATATGTTTTAATATGGTATGGGTATTATTTTTGGTTTTCTTTTGTCTGTTTTGATGCAAGACAAGGTATTTCCTATATTACCTTGTGAATTCTTTTATGGCCTGATTTTATTAAATTGGATCTTCTCCCTCTCTCCTTTTCTCTTTCATTAGTCTAGGTAGAGTTTTGTTAATTTTTTGAAGAAATAACATTCGATTTCAATGATTTTGTAAGGTTACAAATGTGTAACTTAATTTCAAAGTATTTAAGGACCTCCCAGATGTCTCTTGATTGTAGATTTCTTAATTAATTCCATTATGGTTGGAAACATAATTTGTGTGATTTCAATATTTTTAACTTTACTGAGATTTGTTTTATGACCTACCATATGGTCTCATCTTGGAAAGTATTTCATGAGCACTTGAAAGGATAATGAATTCCACACTCATTTAGTGGAATGTTCTTCATAAATCAGTTTGAGTTGGTTAGAAGTATATAATATAGTCTAGATTGTCAACTTGTTAGAATTGAGATATGATAAAGAAATTAGGAAAGCACACTTCTGAGTGTGTCTATAAGGGTGTTTTCAAAGCAGGTACATAGTAAACTGAGAGGGGAAGACTCATCCTGAACGTGGGCAGCACCATCCAAAAGGCTGGGGCCTAGATTAAACAAAACTAGGAGAAAGAGGAAACCACCAACACAACTGTGTGCTGCCTGGCTGCCATGAGGTAAGCAGCCTTTCTCTGCTGTACCTTCTGCTGTGATGTTTCTGCCCACCACAGGCATAAAAGGAAAAGAGCCAGCCAATTACAACTGATGCCTTGGAAATAGTGAGGCAAAAAATCTCTTTCTTCCTTCAAGTTGTTTTTCTCAGGTAATTTGTCACAGTAATGGAGAACTGACTAATACACTGATACAATTCCATAATTATTGCTTTATATAATCTTATGTCCATCAAAGAATTTAAGTAAAGAAATGTGAAAAATATGCTTTCAGATTATATTAACTTAAATATATATCATTTGCAATGTTTTCATTTCTTCTTGCTGATTTGAGTTATTATCTTGTGCCACTGAAGGACTTCCTCTCAGACTTTTAAAGGTCTTTTTCCTGTCTTCCCAAGAACTCAGAGTAGATAATTGTCCACAAAGAACTTCAAACCAAGGATAATATGATTAGGTCAAGAAAATAGTCCAAGCCTCAGCCTAGAAATAAAAATCTCTCTCTGTGTCTACATAGCTTGATTATAACCAGGTGGGAGAAAGTTTGATAGAGTAGGAAGTTAGTCAACCTGTCTGAAGTTTAGAAGTGCTTAATTCAAAGTGAACCCTGCCAAACTCAAATCGGGTTTATCCTTGCTTGCAGAAATTGAAGAAACAAAGGAGTCTCTGTGATTGATGGCAATTCTGTCCTCCAGGTAAATATAAGCAGACAGCCTATGGTGTTTTGGCCTGACTTGTACAGTAGAAGAAAAACTCAAACCCATGACTAAATTTCCCAAGAATATTTGCTGAGTATTTGATGTAGACACATAAAGAACCCAAACTGTGGATTTGGAAAATGTACTTTGAAATTATGTCTGTGCTGTACCAAATTAGATATCATTCAGAAGGCAACACATTCAACAAAGAAATGTGAAAACAAAATTTAATATTGTACTGATTCATTTTTTTTTGCAGTTTGCAATAAAGCTAAAAGTAAAAAGAAGACAATTGAGACATGAAATCTATTTTTCTATAAATCTTTACTCTAAAAAAGTACCATTCTAATCTAAATTAAGTTCTGTCTCCACTAATATTTTCCACGAATGGCTTTCTTGTTTAGCACACATATTATTTTAGTACTGACTCCATCATTAGTCATTTTAAATATTATCATTACTGTTACCAAGGTATATAAATAGCTTGTTTTTTAAATTTCCAGAGTTCCTATTTTAAGATTTTGCACTATGTTTTCCTTCATGACATTTTCTTATTTCTTTGAAATTTACAATTTTCTTTTATTTTCTGAGAAATGTCATAAAGTATTTTATTTTCACTAGCTTTTCCATGATGTTGGAGAGCTGCAAAGACTTGTGAAGCTGGAATGAATTCCTTCTTAATCATTCTAGACATTTCTATTATAACATGTATATGCAGTTTCTCAGTTCTTTTGATTAATTGTACACTAGAAATATTCCTTGAAGTTTTGTAATGTTAATTTCACTTTGTTACAGGAGAAAAAGCTGCACAGGAATTTGACAGGTAATTTAAGACACTGGAAAAATATTTTTTGTGTATGGGGGCAATGAGCTTAACAAAGGTTTTCATACATTCTTGTAGAGCCTGAGGAGGAAGGTCTGCCAAAAATTGGTAGATAACAAGTTGACAATTTTTACTACTTGTTAAAGACAGTCCAGGAGGAACAGGGTTGAGTGGATAGTTTTTGAGGAAAGAATATCTAATCCTAAGGACTTTCTGTTAGATTTTTCATTATGAGCTTCCCAGAGACAATATAGTGCTCAGAGAAACAGCGAGAATGGTTAAACTGATTCTTCTTTCTCATTTCAATTTTACACTCTGTTTCATTGTAAATATTATTACAGAAGTTAATGACTTGCAGAATACAGGCAATTCTATTAGTGTGCCTATTGAAATAGGATACTAAAATCCTGACCTTTGTGTCTTTTCTTGAAAATGTACATCATTACCCAAAACATGCATTTAACAGAGGGCATAAATTTGGAGGCATATAGTATATTGCTTTGCAATATTTAATTGATATTAATTTGAAACACGTTAACTTTTGCTAACATGGTGTTGACTGACATTCAGTCTGGTGAATTACCAGAATGTTGATTTTTTTTTCCAGAAAAATGAAACTCTGTTCATTTGACAAGTATTTATTAACTTCTATTATGTGTGTGAAGCACCACGTTGGGTCTATGATAATAAGCTAAACAGATTAGTTTTCTTGTGTAACCTTAAGAACTGCAAGACAAATAGATTATAAATTATTAAATACTTGTGTTACCTATATGCATATAGTTATATAGAAGCATAAAATGAAGTCTCATGACCTGAGGTATAGGGGACTACTTCGTTAACTCTAATCGGTAGTTGTTGGTGCAAACAAGCATTCCAGGGAGAAGGCCTATTGCAGGAGAAGGGAGAGTGAGCTTATTTGAGACACCCAGAATGGCAAAGCAAGAATAAGAGAGGTAGAAATGTGAGATAGGAGACTAGAACAATAGGCTGCAACTAGGTTATGTACGAAGAGTACCAAAGGGAAGGAACGAGAGTGGTCTTTAGTAGAATTCCTGACCTTAACATCAAAGAAAATACTTTTCAATTTAGAATCAATTGTTGAGCAAGCACATTTTTGGCTAGAGAATTTTCTAGTAGTTGAGACTCATTCCCTTGAAGGAATAAAAAAGTGAATGATCTGTATGTTTTTGTGTATGAGTAAGGAAATACCACTAATATTTACACCATGAGTAAAAGAGAAATTTTTCATTTCAGTGTAGTTCATGTTTACATGTAATGATAATTATGTGTTAAACTGAAGCCTATTATTACCAGTTATTACTGATAATTGCTATTTTTTCAGGTTGGTTCTTTTTCAATTAATTAAGTTTATTGGTGCATTTAAAATGTTCATAACAATCATGTTCATCATAGGGGATTTGTAACTGTATATGCTATATCTTAATTCTTCCTTTGTTCCTCATTCCCCTATCCTCCCTTCAACCCCCTTCTCCTCCCTATTTACAAAAGCTTTGTTTCCATTGTTTCCTTCTTTTCTCATCCTCCCCACACCCAGAACATTTACATCCTATTTAACAATATATATTATACATTTTGGTACTTATTTACACTTCTGGTTTCTCACACCAGAGAAACAATGTGATATTTACACATGTGTGTCTGGTTTATTTCACTCAAGAGTATGGTCTCAAGACACATCAAATGTAAACAGAGCAAATAAATAATTTCTCTTTCTTTTCCTGCAGTGTCTGTCACTTGACAGCATTAATGTAGACATTTGATCATTTATTTTCTTTTTAGGAGTGGTTTGATAATGTATTGGTTTCCATAAGAACAGAAAAAAAAACTATATAAATGAATCACTTGTTTATAGAAGGATAAATGCTGACAATTTCTGTGGGAGTTATTTGTGCCTAGCCAAAGTAGCTAAGCTAAAATTATTTTTATTTTTACCTATATGTATATCTAAAGAGTCAGTTGAGGTAGCAAATAAATGTAAATATGATTCACAATACTGCATCATCATGTAACACTTTATAATTTCTGATATGTTTGTTTTCTCTTTAATTTTTTTAAGGCAAAATTTACCCACATTCTATCCTATTAGGAAAGTTCAGAAGAAACTCTTCTCCACCCTATCTCCAACTGCAATGCCAAACTTGGAAGAATTGACTTCATAGATGGAAGTAAGTAATAAGGGAATCAAATATACTCTCAGGAAGACATTGCTGGTTGGGAATCTCTGATCTTACTAGGAGTATGGATTGAATACTGCATGAATATCCATCAGTGAAATTCTGTGGTTGTGCAGAATTTCCCTTACAGTGATTGCATCCTACAGTCTTTGATGCTGACTCCTAAAGATTCTTCTATATTTCTGGGTGGTATTTTCATGTTTCCCCTTTATGAGTCATAAATCTCTTCCAGGGGACACTTGGAACACTATCTGACATTATAAGAGCAGTTCCAATTTCATAAAAACATAGAAAAGCATATAAAGTTGGGTTTCATTTTATCATGTCACATCAACCCCAAGTCCAACAGAGTTCCAAACAGTGGAGTCACCCTGGCTCTGAATTTTCCTATGGGGAAGAGGGAGAGCAACAGAATTACAGAAGCCAAACTATAAAAATTATTAAGAATAACTAGAACTGCATACATTTGTTAATGGAAACACAGAATAAAAAGAAGTAAATTCTGATTTTAAGAACATAAAGTGTGTGCAAGAGGAGTAAAATTGCAGTTTTGTACTTGATTTAATTATCAATTTAGTATAGATGGTTATGACTATATTAAGATATTTTATGCACATTTCATGGTAAGAAAAAAGAAGACACCTATAATACATAAATTAGAAGAAAAGAAAACAGCAGATTAAAGTTTCAGGGATGAACAAAAGTAATGCTGAGAAGAATAGTTATGATGATAACTGCATCCATTAAAAAAGGGAGAAAGAATTAAAATAATCAAGTGAATAAAGAAGGCAAGTAAAATCTGAAATAGAAATAAAAAGCTAGGATATTAGCCAAGTATAAAAAAATCCAATGAAAACAAAAACCAAAAACCTTTCAACAAAGAAAATTGTAAAACCAGATGGATTCATGGGTGAATTCTCGAAAACATTCTCAATTAATATCAATTTTTCTTAAATGTCTCTGAAAAAAATGGAATGTTTCTATATTTATTTCATGAAGCCAACATCATATTGATACAAAGCCAGACAAATCATAAGAAGAAAAAAATTATAGGCCAATATACCTGATAAATGTAGATAAAAATTACCAATAAAATATTAGTAAAGTGAATTTGGTAGTACATGAGAAGGATCATATATCAAGTAGAATTTATCCTGGAGATGCAGGGATGTTTCAGTACAAGCAAGTTGATCAATGTGATATATCAGATTGACAGAAGGAAAGATAAAATTATATGACCATCTCAGTAGATATAGAAAATAATTTGACAAAATTCAACATTAATCCATGACAAATCTCTCAATAAAATAGGTACACAAATAACTTATCTCAACACAATAACTAAAATTTCACAGCTAATAATATACTCAATGGTAAAAATCTGAATGCTTTTCTTGTGAGGGACAGTAAAAGCCAACTTGCTCATTCTTGCCACTTCTGTTAAGCATAATACCGAAAGTTCTAACAAGAGCAACTAGACAAAAAAGAAAGGAAGAAAGAAGAAAGATGGAAGAAAGGAAGGAGGATACTCAAATTAAAAAGAAGTAAAATAATCTCATTCACAGGTGTCAACTAATACAGTCTGCCAAAAAATGTATGAACACTTCAGGCAAAGAAAAACCTGTATAGATATTTTAATACTAAATTTATTGAGACACTGTGAGATTTTTTTTTTTTTTTGGTTTTTTTCCGGTACCGGGAACCGAACTCACGACCTTGCTCTTGCCAGGCAGGCGCTTTGTCGCTGAGCTAAATCCCCAGCCCCGAGACACTGTGAGATTAATACAAGTTACCTTTGGCCTCTACAGTTACAAGAGGTGCTCAAAGTGGTGGCCCTTAGCTTCCAGATATTTATCAGTACAGCAAACTGCTGCTTGGGTATGCTTGCTTATTGAGATTGCTGCGTAAGCATTTTCAGTTTCTTCTCTAGAGGCCAGTAGTATAGTGGGTTTTCTGTGATATAAGACATCCTCTAGAGTCGCATCCATGAGGATAACATCATCTGTTGGAAAATTATCATGCTATTTTTCTCTTCCTGAAATATGTACACATGTGTTTCGGCAGACTCCATATGTGTAGAAAACCATAAACAGTTAAGAAAAGTCATTAAAGCTATTACTTTCTCTAAAGCTGCAGGATATAAAACCACCACAAGAAAATTAGTTTTCAGTATGGTGGCACATGGTAGGAATCTCAGCACTCTGGAATTTATGGCCTGAGGATAGTGAATTTGAGCTCATGTAATACTTCAGGGAGAACTTGTCTCAGGATAAAAAATAAGAAAGGATTAGGAAGGTAGTTCAGAGCCAAGGCACTAAATTAAGTCCCCAGTACTGAAAAAAAAAAAAAAACCATAAAAAAAACTATTTTTGTTTTTATATATTAACAGTAAATTATCAGAAATACAAATTAAGAAAACAGTTGCATTTATCATCTCATAAAAATAAATTTAGGAACAAACTAAAGTGGTAAAAAACTTGTATGCCTACACTTATAAAAACATTAATGAAGAAAACATAGAAAAATGGAAAGATATTCAATGTCCATGGATTGGATAAATTAATATTATAATATCCATACTATATGAAGCAATTTACAGATCCAATAGGATTCTTGTCAAAATCACAATGACATTCTTTATAGAAATAGAAATTAACTAAAATTTGTATGGAACCAGAAAAGATCTCATATAGACCAAATAATCTTGAGCAAGAATAATGCTAGTAAGAGGCATTACATGATTTCAAAATCCTTTACAAAGCGATAATACTGGCATCACGAAAATATGATGGTGTCATAGAAACAGAGCAATAGACCAATGGAACAGATTAAAGTGCCCAAAAATAAGTTCTCATATTTACTCAATTGATCTTCCAAAAGAGAGCCAAGGACATATAATAAATGATGTTCAGAACAAAACTTGATATCCACATGCAGAATAATGTAATTGATATCTTATAAAATAGGCACACAAGAACTCAAAATGCAGTAAAGACTTAAAAGTTAAACCTGAAAACAAAAGTACTGTAAGGCACCATAAGAGGAAAAGCTGCCTGACTTTGGTGTGGGCAATGATTCTTTTGTGTGTGTCATCAAAATCACTGACAAAAAAATTAAAAATGGGCAAATGGGATTATATCAAGATGAAATGCTTCTGCACAAGGAGGAAAAAATTAGTTGAGAAAAAAGGCAACATACTTAAGGGAAGAAAAATAATATGCAAGCCATGTACTTGATAAGGGATTAATATACAAAATATGCAGGGAATTCACTTACAATTCAATAGCACTCTCCCCCAAACAAAACCAAGAGAAAAGCCCATGAAAAAATATACAAAAGCCACAAGTAAAAATATTTCAAAAGAAGGCATACAAACAGATAACAGGAATGTGAAAATGTGCTTGCTATGGTTAAAGTATGAAGTGTCCCCCAAATATTCACATGTTAGGGGTTGATCCTCCATGTAGCCATGCTCAGAGGTTGGGCTTTGGCAAGGTGATAAGATCCTTGGGGGTGTTAACCTCATCAGTGCATTAGTCTGTGAATGAGTTCATAGCTGAATGTGCTGTTAGGAGATGTGACTGGCTGGAGGAAGTACGGCTCTGGGGTGTATGCTTATCTTCAGCCCCTTTATTTCTTTCTGGTTCCTCCTTGTTCTCTAAGTCTTGGCTACCGTGACTGCCATGATATTTCTGCCTCGGAGCTAACTGACGATGGACTGAGACATCAGAAAACAAACCCAAAATAAATCCTTTACCTCAAAGTCCTATATGTCTCTGGTCTTAGCAATGGAACAGCTGAATAATACAGTACTCAACATCACTAGTCAAGAAAATACAAATCAAGTCTGTTGATGGTAATTTTTAAAAAGACAAGAGGTAGCAAGTGTTGCTAAGGGTGTGGAAGAAAGGGAATATGGCTCATAGGAATGTAAATTGGTACATCCATTGTGGAAAATATTATTGAGCTTTCCAGCAAATTAAAAATACAATGCCATAGGATTCCGCACTCCTCCTCCTGGTTGTATATGTTAAAGAAACTGAAATCAGAATCTTGAAGAGAGATACTTCTGGATTTATAGCAGCACTTTTCACAACTGTCAAGATATGAAGAAACTTAATTGTCCACTAATGGATCAATTAGAAAGTATGGAATATTTGTTTTTTAAAAGAAGGAAATCTCACTTTTGACAGCATGGAATGGAGAAGGAATTTTCTTAAGTAAAATAATCAAAGAGAAACACTGCAGGATCTCATTTGTGAAATCTAAAATAACCAATTTATAGAGGAGGAGAGTAGTAGAATGCCCATTTTCAGCAGCTGAGGGGAGGACAAATGTAGTGATGTTGGTCAAATGGTATAAAATTTAAGGTATAGGAGATGAAAAATTTAGTACTTGAAAATGCTAAGAGTGTGGATATAAATGTTTTTAGCATTCACATGCACGAAGGAAGTGGTAACTCAGCGAGGCACTGGACATGTTAATTAGCTTGATTGCAACGATTATTTCACAGTGTATGCATATTTTAAAACATTATTTCACAGGTCTTAAATGTATGTAATTTTTATTTATCAAATATGACTTAAAGCCCTTTTAAAAAACAAGTATAAGTCATTTGGGAAGACATTTGGGTATTGGAACTCCACCTGACAGTGTGATGCTCTGTTCGGTTTATTCTTCTCCAAAATTTATCTATTTAACTGCTAACCCCCAAGGTGGTGGTACTGGAAGTGTGTCTTCTGAGAGGTGGTTATATCACACAGGCAGAGGCTCTAAGGATAGAATTGGTGCTTTTATAAGAGGCCTGAGAAGGATCCTTTGAGAGTGAGAAAATAGGTTCTTATTAGATAGCAAATCTGTTGGTGCCTGGAATTTGGACTTTCCACCTCCCGAACTATGATTTTATAAATTACCCCGTCTGTGGTATTTGGTTATAACAATTCAAATGGACTAAGATAAATGAGTTAATGGGGGCTAGTTGCTGCTCTTGAGGTATAAGTATGACTGTCATTGTGTATGTGTTTGCTAACCTTCTCTGAATATTCCTCCTGCTATCTCCCTAAAGAACTCATCTGTGATCTCAAATATCATTAAAATTTCCATGGTAAATTAGTTTCCAATTATCCTCGGTCTGTGTACAGCCGCAGCTTGTCTGCTCAAACAGGAATACCAGCACTAGTTGATGAGGCAAGATGAAAAAAAAAAAAAAAAACACGGAGAGGAGTCTGTCCTTCTTAGAAAAAAATCCCCCACAAAGATGGCAGAGACTGTACATGTTTACATGACTATTCATGGCATGTGCCCTACAGGGCACTGGTAGGTGATGTTCATGATTACATTGAGCACCTGTGGGCTTGAGACCCCAACAATGAATTCATATTTTGATCTACTGTGCTTTAGAGCCCATATTGTTTTGTGAAGAAAAGGCTCTAAGTTGTCTTGTGCCAATATCCTTGTCAGTTTTCTCTGGATTCTTCAAAGAAAACTTAGTGTAGTTTCATGTGTCTAGCAAAAAGATTCATCTGTGAATTGAAGCTTGTTTTGTGGGTAACAGCATGGAGTCATCACAACCCTCTCCGAAGGCAGCTGCATTCATCTGCGCCATTTCACTCAGATTTCCTACCATGCTGCAGAACATTTAGAGAGCTGAGCTACGGGAAACCTGCTTCCACTGTTGCTCCTTGATTTTTTTTTTAACTGAAATAAAGAAAAAGTAGTCCAGGACTGTTCCATGTTGAGTTGGCCCAGATTTTTTGTTTTATCATAATTTTATGTTTTCCAGAGAATGAATAAATACGAACACATCACTGACAATAAAGTATATTATCACAAGCAGGAAAAGTGAAAGAAAAAAAGTAACAAATGTAGCAAGAAAAGAAGAAAGCATAGGAGAAGCATTATGTCAATCTAATTTGGAAATACATGAGCATGGTACTATTAGTAAAAATGATTGTAAACCTACCCCAACAAGCTTACTGTCAATGCTTTCTCAACCTTGAACTTGACATTTTACAGAAAATGTATACTAGAATTTGATAATTGCATTTAATATTACAAGTGGAATTTGTTCTTTTACCACATTCTCAAAAACATACATCATTATATATACTTTGGAATATATATTTATATACTCAGAATTTGTCATGAGTTATACAGATGTTAATGTGAAGTTTTCTTTTTTGCTCTTTGAGTTATAAACAGATCCTATATTTTGTGTACACAAATTATATTTTTCCACTGGCTTAAATTGCTACCCTATCCAAGGAAGGGGATATATGTATGGCTGATTTATAGTGAAAAATCCATCCTTCAGAGTCCTCAGTGAGGGATTGCAGAAGAGATGTAAAGTGCACAAGACAAGGTCCAAGAAGAGGACACAGTTTATATGAACTAGCTATTAAGAGACACTTGTCCTAGGGAGCATTGGAGATGTTCTATCTTTTAGAGATCATTTAGGATACAGTGTGTGGGATTATTTGTTTTAGACAGAGGGGAAAGAAAACTTATTATTGAAGTTTATTATAGTCAGGCCGCTTCTGTATATTTTCTCACATTATCGTCTGGCCTTGAGAAGTAACATGGCAAACAAAGAAACAAAATATCTACACCTTAGCAGCTGTGAAAATTTTGACAACATCATCAGAGTCTGCTTAGAAACAGGTTAAAACTACTGGAAAGAATTTTCAAGAGGGTAGGTAGTGAACTATTGTGGCTGAAGACAAGTCTATAGTAAAATAAAGGTTAAAAAGTAAGTCTAAATTTTACATCTTTGTACTACTGATTTCTATTGGTTTATTGAAATGAACAATTAATGCTTAATTTTTAATAAATTTTTATGGTTTGTATCTAGATGTCCCCCCAAAGCCTTATGCAGTCGTGGGGCAGGCTTCTGGAGCTTTTAATTGATCCATGATCCAATCTTGGGATTATAGGTGTGAGTGCTACACCCACACTGGGATGGGAAGCCTTCATATAAGGGAGGGAAAGAAGCTTGCTGCTGCCCCTCTTCCTTTTTGGCTCTTGCTGCTTTTGCTGTTTTCTGCCACCATGAACAGTTGCCCTCTACCATGTGCCCTCTGCCTTGGTGCCCGCTGACTATGGACTGACACCTCCACAAACTGTGAGCTAAATAAACCTTTCTTTCCTTAATTTTGGGTGTTGGGTATTTTGTCTCAGCAGTGAGAGAAAAGTAACCGAGACACCAATTTTGCATGCTTATATCTGGTAATCTGAA
The DNA here is from genome assembly GCF_000276665.1 of Chinchilla lanigera. NCBI lineage: Eukaryota > Metazoa > Chordata > Mammalia > Rodentia > Chinchillidae > Chinchilla > Chinchilla lanigera. Next base: position 17,993,064 of record NW_004955430.1, read on the forward strand.
CATCTACTGTGACGACAGCATGCAATATAACAACCATTGTTGAATTCCTATCATCTTATTATTTAAAATTCTGTATCTTTCTAATTTTTTCTTATCATTTATTCTCTTTCAAATAAAAACAATATAAAAAATTTACATCTTTGAAATAGCTCTGAGTTTTGTCTCTATACTTTAATTCCTTTCCAACAAGGTTTCCCACTTCTAAATTTACAAAATTACCTATAAGCAGCAGAAAGACTCCATTATTTTTCCTTGTCAGGGCAGGTTTCTCAGTCTAGTATAAAGGGTAAAAGTGATGGGTTGGAAGTCAAAAGACTTGAGGGGATCAAATTCTTAGCTGAAAACCTCACTGTGTTTATTTTGTGGCTCCTATTTTTAATATGCATCATCTAATATTACCAAGATAACGTAATAAGTGTCTTCTGGAGTAGTGTGATTTTCCTCTGAAAGTTATCCTCAATAACTCAAATTAATTCCCTATGAATTTTCTTGAGTTTTTCAGTAAATTCACTATTGTTACTATTTCCTTATATAATTGAGAGCTTATCAAGATCCCACCAACTATTTATAGCATTCGCTCAATGAAGAAGTGGCTCAGGGAGGTGTATATCAGGTTAGAGGAAGTGGCCTAGATGATTCCGGGCTGTGATTCTCTTCTAGGTTCATGGAGAAATGCGTTATCAACAGCGCCTGGAGAAGTCCTCCTGTCTGTAAGTACTGTGACATTGTTAGGATGAGGAATTTGCTCAAGGAAACTAGTATTATAGACTATAGATTTATGCATATTTACAAAGGAGCTATAGCGTTTGTCAGGGGACTTTTCAGCTCTCATTGCAACAGAAAAGCCCACTGTATTCCCTGGAGTTGTTGAGTGGTACCATTGCAGGAAGAGTAGGGGTTAAATCACTCCTATTCAATAATTGGTGACTAAGCTCAAAGGTGAAAGGTGAAGCACTACTGGTGATGAAATGCTGGGATAGGAACACACAGTTTTAGACATTATTTGAAATGTATGTGCGGGGCTAATACCATAGCTTTCTTAAGGGACATTCTTAAAGGAATGTTACCAAAGAAAATTTGTCTCGAGCTTTGGGTTATTAAATTTTAAAGAGAATGATTTTCTATTTACATCACTCACTCATCAACAGCTATCACCTACCATTTAAGATTAGGTTTTAGTATCAGATTTGTTATTATTTACCACACTTAAACTTTACATCCCTTAAAAATTGACTAGTAGGTAACTTTGGCCTGTGCTGTACTTTTTTTCTTAACATATCCCAGATTAGAAGAGGCCGGTATATCATAGTTTTCAAGTATTTCCTCTTTGAATTAGGTCATGTTGGCTTGACTTCAGTTTTGGCTTTGTTAGTTCTATTTTCTAGGGTAATTATTTCCTTTCCTTTAACATCATTTTTATCACTTGAAAAGTGGATTTAATAAATGTACTTGCTGAAGGTGTTGCTATGGAAGTTAAAAATGATATGGTATGCAGAGTGCTAAGAATTAATTTTGCTGTTAAGTTCTCTTAAACATATTAGCCCGCCTTCTATTTTCAACTTTGCCATCCTAACTTTGCCTTTCCTATCTGACAGGCTCCCCACCTGTTTCTCTGCTAAGTTCCCAATGTGGAACAGGTCTAGTGAGAGTACATTACTGCAGGTACACTGTTTAGCGTTGGAGTTAGACTGTTTTAAGGATCTGTAGAACAATATTTTCATAAAGAAAAGGATGGTAGAAAACTCTAGGAAAGCTTAAATATTTTTTAATGCATTTGAGCAGTTTCATCACATGTTAAAGATGAATTCCATGATTCTGTGCATTTTCCTGAGATCAAGGGTCATGTCAGTCTTCATACTCTTTCCTGTACACTGAATATATTCAATAAATATTTAACGAAAAAAGATAAATTGTATGTGGCTTGTGAGGACTGTCCTGGTATCAAAAGTGCTACATGGTCTAAAAAAATGATCTGAAATATCCAATTTAGTTTTCTTCCCTCTCTGTCTTCTTCCTCCCTCCTTCCCATCTACCACTTCTTCCTTTCTCTTTCCCTTCTTCTCTTCTTTCTTCTCTTTTTCTCTTCAGTTTGTTTCTTTTTCTTCTTCTGTCTAAGACAGCTGTAAACAGTGTGGAATGTTTGAATTTTCTCCTTATGTGTACTCTCTCTGGGTACTCATGATCCCATCAAAACATTTTATCAGTTTGAGGATTATTTTTTATAAGACCATGAAGTGTTTGACTATTTTAGGAGTAATAGACCTTTTGAGCTGAAGAGCTGAGTCTTTGAACATGTAATGTAACATAGTTTTCAAATAGTTATTGAGAATCTTGGTCAAAACTCAGTTCTGCAAATATATCTCTTTCAACATAAAGTTTAATTTGGTTACACAATAGGAATACTGGGAACAGGTGGGAACAATGAACATAACCATTTAGTATCATGACAATAGGAAAGATACCTAAAAGAAAATAATATAGGCAACATTTCTGCTGATTAGTTTTATATTCAAATGAGAGACTCCTTCTGTTTTGTACAAGAAGTTTAGTGAACTTCTTTTGTAGATATCCCAGTACCCAGGGCTTCTTGCCCTAGATATTTTAAATAAGATATTTCTCATAGCAAAGGAATATGAAAAATCATGGAGCACCTTACAAGGGAAGGGCTATGACTCCTTAATTTTGTTTTTTTTTTTTGTTTTTTTTTTGTTTTTCTCCGGTACCAGGAACCGAACTCACGACCTTGCACTTGCCAGGCAGGCGCTTTGCCGCTGAGCTAAATCCCCAGCCCCGACTCCTTAATTTTGATTTCTTCAAAATAATATAGTTTTCCCAAGGTGACCCTGCTTTTTATATATTATCTCAGCCTACATACTAGAATGAGTATGTAGACCATAGACCATGGATGTTGATGTCTTCAGTCTGAGAACAGCTATAAATACAGTGGCATGTGCATTTTCCATTCTTTAGTGACCACTGGCCTTTATTATGTATCTGTATGTTGCAGCATTTACTCATCTATCACAGGTTACACTGTCAAACCTCAGAAGTATAGATTAGGTGACAGCCATTCAGCTACACTTCACTTGGGCCAACACAATGGTCAAATGTGATTTGATTAAACAGTTTCATGAATTGAACATATTGTCAGAATTGAACATATCGGGATTCCACAGTACATTTTATAATAAATCTCATAGTGTGTTGAGTAAGCTAATGTAGATTTGTGATAGAAATAGTAAAGTTGTGATTACATATATGTAATTGATGCTTCTTATTAGAAATACTTGTCCAGAGAGCCTAAAAGTTTATTAGAATTCTCAGTATAAACTGAACAGAGTCTGAATTTTATCCCTTATTCTTTTTTCTTTCTCCTTGGAGTAGTGATGGAATGAATTTAGAAGCCTGGATAGGCATGTTTTCCTGGAGAACAAGGAGATGCTGAGGCTGTGCCGTAATTGAATAACAACAAAGAGAAAAAGAAAAAGAAAAAGAAAAAAAAAAACTGTAGGAAAGCTGAAACCTAAAAATTGAAAGGCAAATCCATCCCACAGTTTGGTTGAAGACAAACTCAGTCTTGGACCCATAGTACAATATGTCTGGGCTGGACTATTTGTGTTTCAATCCTGGCCTCTGTCCCTAGGGTGTGATTGTAGTCAAGCTACTTAATTATCTCAGTTTTTACATTCATGGTGAAAATGTAACAAATTAAGTGATATGTGCATCTGTATATGACATGTATTAGTTGGTAGTGTTATTTTACTATTGTCATCACCATAATTATTTCTGTATGTATCCAAGGGCCAAAACCAGGTATATGAGATTAAGTTCTAGTCCCGTTACTTAACATCTAGACCCCTTTTTATTTAGCTGTGATCCTTTTATTTAACTTCAACAAGCAGCAGCTCCTGGGAGCTTGTTAGCAACACAAAATCTCAGGTCCTACTTAAGACCTTCTTATTCACAATCTGCATTTTAACAAGACTCTCTAAGAGGTTCATGTATACACTGAAGAGTGAAAAGCCCTGATATATATCAAAAGACAGGTAGAAGAAAAGGGAAATATGGGTAGATGTGAAATAACTACATTAGTGTTCTGAACAAAAATTGATTTGCTTTATTTTTATGGGCTGACAGGAGCTGATTGATAGGACGGTAACCGTGGTTTTCCTGCAGGGAAATGAAACACAAGAGATTATGAAAATAAATGGAAAATCACTTTGAAAGCCACACTGCAAAAGCTTTTAAAAATGGTACTGGGAGGTCATTAAGGAAATAGGACTTAAGCACATCTTGAGCTGCCGCCAGAAAATGTGAACTGCTGCCCACCTTCTTCCTTCATTTACAGGCATCTGGGACAAGAAAGACTGTCCATAGATAAGATATGTATGTGATAGCAAATTATCAGGCTTGTTTTATAAATATAACTAAGAATATATGTTCTTCCCCAACATCCTCAGTACTGGAGATTCACACATGCCACATGCAAGACAATAACTCCACCACTGAGTTACATTACCTTCCACATTCTTTTCTTTACCTTCTGTCAATCCCATAGTTTTAGTCCCTTCTCAACATTCAATAGAATTTTTTTGCAAAGGAATTTTTACTTTTTCATAATGTATCAGCACTACCTACGGATGCTCTCCTTTTTTTCTACCTCCTTTAGAACACTCAGTCAGAGTTATCTGAATCTCTTTCTCTTGAATTGCAGTTCCTAAGACCACAAATAAAGTTCTTTATAGTCTTGAAGTTTGATCTCATCAACAAGATGAAAGATTTTAGAGTAAATACTGGAGCCCAACTGCTTGGCTATCTATTCAAGTCTTTTGCTTAAGTTTGCATAAGAAGACAATAAAAAGTTCTTATAATTGGAATCAGAGTAGAGAACAGATCCCAAATCCTTCAGTAATTTCATAATCACCTGATTGGGATATCATATGACCAGGTATCAGAATGAAAGTCATAGCTCAGTGATTACCACTTAATCTTACAATAAATTTACTTTGGATTAAATTAACATCTGTTTTTTACTCCAAATTTCATTAAAGGATTCATCACTAGAGAAGATATGACCCAATCTAGAAAGCTGAGCTTTACTGCTGTAAGAAATATTTCCCTGCCAAAACTAAAAATTAAGTGTCACGGCACTTAATTAAAAATATAGAAAATCACCAAAGTATAAAGAGAAAATTATTTTCCCCTGTCCCTTTTACCCAAGGATTTCATCAGGGGAAAGATAACAGGAGCGAAAGATAATCAGAACTTCCTTTTTCTCCTGGATTTCTGATTGAAGACATTGTTCAGCAAATTAAATAGGTAAACAAGATTTTAAGGAGAATATTTAAACAGCTTAATAGGACAAATTGTTTTTTAACACCAATAAGTAGCTGTTAGAGTCACAATTTGCATGCAAATACTGAATATGCTAATTAAAAATCTTTCCTACTCATTAAAATAGGTTTCCTATGGGGCTTCTAGGAGAGCTTGCTTTTCTGATTATAGCTGCCATACACACTTGGGTACATTCATTGAAAAAGACAATTTATATATTTTGCTAACTGGTGTAGGTCTACATTCATGTAGTTGAGTTTGAGATTCTACCACATATAAACGTGCACAAACTATTAAAATAAATTTTAAACTTCATGTCCTGCAAAATAACTTAACCATGTAATCTTTCTGTGCTTACTTAGTTTGTCATAGCTGAGGTGTATTCTGTGAAAGTGATTATTAGGGACTCAGAGAATTGGAGTATTATTGGTTTGAGTCATAATTTCAATGATTGTTGATATTCACTTACTGTTAGGGTGTAATTGTTTTAGTGTGTGACAATTTTGTTCAAATCTTGAGCCTAAGAGTTTATTAATGTGCATGGCTAATTTACATTGATATGAATGGCAATACTGAGTATATCTGATTATTCATTATGTATGGATGATTTTCAGAGTACAATCGTTTCTGTTTATTCTGATATTCAGAGTATAAATTGTTTCAATGAAAACATCAAACACGTATTTATTTCCTAGGTGAATCTGTTCTTACATGCAAGTAAAGCAATTAAAAGTAAACCCAGGAAAACTCAAGGGAACAGAATTATAGATGTTAACAGGCACCTGTGGTAAGTGGGTCTCTCTAGGGGCAGACTGACTGTAAGTTTAAAGTGGCTACAGAGAGAAGAACTGGTCATCCTCTATTACACTGTCATATCATTTCTCATTTCTAGTCTCTGATTTAGAGCTTTGAGTGAAAAACACAATTCCACAGGTACTAGTAATTTATATTTTAAGAAATCTAATTTGTTCTGGTTATTAAAATTCAACTAAGAATGTACCAAGTGAGTGGATTGATAGGATTCAGAGATGTAGGTAAAATGTTTGAGTAATTTGGTTGAAATAAATTTTTGGATATAGTGTCCCTTTATACACATCTAATTATGTATTTATAATTCAGAAATGAAGATTTATATAATGATAAGTAATACTGATTTTAAAAGATGAGAGAATTAAAAAGTTTGTTTTTTATAACACATATTAAAATTCCTCTTGAAAATTTCATTTAGGCCCTGTGCAACTCTGCTCATGAAGTTTCCTACCACTTTTTCAGGTCAGCACTACAGAAGTCTGCACTGAGCTTTCATTTTCTTTAAGTCTGTTGAGTATCTTTTATAGACAGTGGGCCAATGACACTTTTTTTTTTAAAGATCCTGATCAATTTGTAATCTGGACATCCATATTTTTTGGTTACCTTTTTCCAGCTGTCTAAAGTCACATTTGTTTTAATGCCAGCCCTCCTTATTTAGAAAATAAATTAGCTTTGAGAATTACTGAAGTTTCAAGAAGTTTGAGATATTTTAGTTTAGAAAAACACATATTCTCTAATTCCTTAAAAGCCCCTTCCTTCCCCTTCCCTTCCCTACCTTTTTCTTCTCCCCTTATTTTCTTTCCCTTTTCTTTTGTCTTCCTTTTTAATTTTGGAAATTTATTTACAGATGTATTTCAAAATCACATATATTTTATTGACACTAAAAATGAGAAACTAACATTTCATAATCTGGGCAAGTGTTCTAATATTCATCTTAAATAAAACTTGAAATCAAGCATAGCAATGAATTTGTTATACAGATACCAATGTAAGTATGCTAGGCAACATGGTGGACATGTTTTGTATGGACAATACCTTGACTTAAACATTTGTAAAATATACATAAATATTGCCCAAACAATTGATTGTCTAGTGATCTTGTAAGAAAACACAGGTTACACCATTAAATGTCACTCCAGATTAAAGGCTTTAAATGCAGCTAATGATCTCTTTCAACATAAGGATGAAATTTGAAAACTCTAAGGAAACTGGAAGAACAAAGCATATATCTTAAGCAAAAATTGAGCAAATTTCAGTTAAATTGTAATTAAGTTTTCTAACTAATATCTATACATTCAAAATCAGAAGACTCAATAGATCCCAGTATCTCAATATGTTGTTAATAGCACTATGGTAAGATGTCTCCTATATGTATATATACATGTGTATGAAGTGTGAATATAAATGTATATAAACCACAAAGAGGTATTTAAATATAGATTCTTGTCAGAATTAGCAGGCCATCAGATCAGAAATAATCTCTCAGGTAAAAAAATGAAATGTCAACAGTAATGAAAGAATTATTCAGCATATCTAAAGAAGAAATATATAAAAAATAGATGAACACAGGCAACGGACAGAAACGTTAAATGAACAATATAGGAATGAACTAGAACACATGAAACAGACTCAGAGACATCTAGGAAATCAAAACTTCCTTTGAAAGCTGTCACAACTGCTTCAGTGAAGCTGAAGATAGAATTTCAGATCATGAAGACAGCATGGCAGCTAGCGATCATGAAAGAAAGGATCTCTTAAAATCAACAAGGAAACAGGAAAAATCAATTCAACAGATAAAAGACGAGGCAAAGGGGAATAATGTAAGACTAATAGGAGTCAAGGAAACAGCAGGAGGTAACACAAATGACATAAAAAGAATATTTGCAGAAATATTAGTAGAAAATTTCCCAAACATGGAAACACAATCTGATATACAGTAAATGAGGCACATAGAACTTCAACTAGTCACAACCAAAATGAAACTACACCCAGACATATAATAATCAAGATCCCAGATCTTCAGCAAAAGAACAGAATATTAAGAGTTGCTAGAGAAAAGAAACAGATCACCTATAAAGAAAAGCCCTTCGTAACCACGGCAGATTTCTCAACACAAACCATCCAATCTAGAAGAGCTTGGAGCAATGTATTACAGGTCCTGAGACAAAAGAGCTTCCAAAGAAGACTGATGCATCTTGCCAAACTGTCCTTCAAATTTAACGGAGACAAAAAATATTTCCACAACAAAGAACTGAAGGACTTCATGAAGACCAAACCATCCTTACAAAGAGTACCAAAATATATCCTAGACAGAGAAAAAAATAAACACAATTACAAGAACAACAATAGAAAGGAACCCTCAAGCAGAGCAAGCAATTAAACAGGTAGAAAAAGTAGGAAACCAACAGCAAGTAAATAATATGACAATGATAAGCCAACACTTATCAGTTATAACCATATATGTAAATGGCATCAATTCACCAGTCAGAAGAAACAGACTGGCAGAGTGGATTAAGAAACAAAATCTAACAATATGCTGCATATAGGAAACACATTTTACTCAAAATGAAATCCATAGACTGAAAGTCAAAGGATGGAAAACAATTCTCCATGCAACAGGAACCCAGCAAATAAGCAGATGTAGTTATTCTGTTTGCAGACAATGTAAACTTCAAATCAAGAGCAATCAAAAGAGGTAAAAAGGGCACTACATACTTGTTAGGGGAACCCTGCAAGAGGAAGAAATAGCAATCATAAACATGTATGCACCAAATATTGGAACACCAAATTATATGAGACAAATCTTAACAGACAAGAAAAACAAAATAATAACACTATTGTAATAGGGGACCTCAACACCTTTTGACACAAAGAGATAGGTCAACTGGAGAAGAAATCCACAAAAAAATAACAGATCTGTACCAAATCTGTGAACAAATGGACTTAGTAGATGTATACAGAGTGTTCACTCCACAACATCAGAGTACACATTTTTCTCAGCTGCACATGGGACTTTCTCTAAAATAAACCACATTTTAGCCCATACAGCATACCTACTTAAATGAAAAAAATTGAAATTATCCCGTGAATATTATCTGACCACAGCACAATGAAATTGGAAATTAATGACAAAAGGAACTCCAAAAACTCAATAAACACTTGGAAATTAAACAATAATCTCTTGAACACCCAAATGGATCACAGAATAAATTCAAGGAGGTATTAAAAAATACATACAAATAAACGAAAATGTAAATACAATGTACCAGAATCTGTGGGATGATGAAAGCAGTCCTCAGAGTGAAATTCATAGCGATGAACTCACACACAAGGAAAACTGAAAGAGAACAAATAAATAGCCTTATGTTGTGCCTCAAACTTTTTGAAAAAGAAGAAAAGGTCAAGCACAAAGCCCAAAGAAGGGAAGAGATTATAAAGATCAGGGCAGAAATTAATGCAACTGAAATGAAGAAAACCCTACAAAAAAACCAAATGAATCAAAAGTTGGTTCTTTGAAAGAATAAATATAATCGATAAGCCAATAGCCAAGTCTTTTCAAAAAAAGAAAGGAGAGAACTCAAATTCATGCAGTAAGGAATGAAAAGTATGAAATTAGTACAGATCCTAAGAAATTCAGAAGAGTACTAATATGTACTTTGAAAATCTTTACTGCCGTAGGATAGATAACTCAGAAGAAATGGACAGATTCCTAGATATGTATGAATTACCAAGGTTGAATCAAGAAGATATAAAAATTCTGAGCAACCCAATATCAATTAATGAGATTGAAAATGTGATTGAAAACTTACTGACAAAGAAACTCTCATGCCCTGATGGACTCACAGCAGAATTTTACAAGAAATTCAGAGAAGATTTAATACCAACACTCCTCAAAC
>NW_004955430.1:18003203-18004207 GCF_000276665.1 Chinchilla lanigera
GAGAAAGACCCAACCAAGAAAGAGAACTACAGACCAATCTCCTTAATGAATATAGATGCAAAGATACTCAATAAAATACTTGCAAATAGAATGCAGCAAATAACCAAGAAAATCAAACACCATGACCAAGCTGGATTCATTCCAGGAATGCAGGAATGGTTCAATATTCACAAATCAATAAATGTTATACACCATATGAATACAGCCAAAGACAAAAACCACACGATCATCTCAATAGAGGCAGAAAAAGCTTTTGACAAAGTCCAACATGCTTTCATGATAAAAGCTCTAAAGAAAATAGGAATAAATGGTCTTTACCTCAACCAGATTAAAGCCATCTATGACAAGCCAACAGCCAACATCATACTAAATGGACAAAAACTGAATGCTTTTACTTTAATATCAGGAACAATGCAAAGATGTCCACTGTCACCACTCATGTTTAACATAGTTCTGGGAGCATTAGCCAGAATAACAAGACAAGACAGAGAAATAAAAAGAATAAGGATAGGAAAGGAAGAAGTAAAATTATCACTATTTACAGATGACATGATACTTTACATGGAAGACCCCAAAAACTGCACAAGTAAACTCCTTGAATTAATCAACAAATTCAGCAGTGTAGTTGGATACAAAGTCAACATCCAAAATCAGTAGCATTCTTATACACAAACAACAAACAGAGGGAGAGAGAAATTAAGGAAAACAGACCTTATACAATAGCATCCAAGAGAATGAAATATTTAGGAGTCAATCTAACAGAAGAAGTGAAAGATCTATTCATTGAAAACTGCATTACCCTGAAAAAAAAGAGATTGAAGAGGATTTCAATAAATGGAAAAATATTCATTGCTCATGGATAGGAAGAACCAATATTGTGAAAATGGCCATGCTCCCAAAATTGTTGTACAGATTAAATGCAATTCCTATTAAAATATCATTAGGGGCTGGGGATTTAGCTCAGCGGCAAAGTGCCTGCCTGGCAAGCGCAAGGTCGTGAGTTC
>NW_004955430.1:18004712-18018640 GCF_000276665.1 Chinchilla lanigera
ATCCTACTGAAAAGTTTCTGCACATCTAAAGAAATCATCAGCAGAGTAAAAAGAAAATCCACAAATTGGGAAAAAATTTCAGCTGACTGTCCCTTGGACAAAGGTCTTCTGTCTAGAACATATAAAGAATTAAAAAACATGAGCCTCCCCCAATTCAAAGACCCAGTCCAAAAATGGGCAGCTGAGATGAATACACACTTCTCAGTTAAAGAAACACAAATGGCAAATAAATACATGAGAAAATGTTCAACATCATTAGTCATTTGAGGAATGCAAATTAAAATAAAATTGAGATTTCATCTCATCCCCGTAAGAATTGTCATCATTAAGAAATCAATGAATAACAAATGTTGGTGAGGCTGTGGAGAAGTAGGAACTCTTGTCCAGTGCTGGTAGGAATGCACACTGGTGAAACCACTGTGGAAATCAGTTTGGTGATTCCTCAGCAAACTAGGTCTAGAGGTCCATTCAACCCAGCTATTGTCCTTCTGGGTATTTTCCCAGAAGATATGAAAACATCATATCACAGCGATATATGTGCACCCATGTTTATAGCAGTGCAATTTGTAATTGCTAAAGTGTGGAAGCAGCACAAATGTCCATCCACTGAGGAATGGGTATAAAAAATTGTGGTACTTTTATATGATGGAATATTAATCAGCTATAAAGAAAGATAAACTTGAGGATTTTACAGGTAAATGGTCACATCTAGAGACCATACTCATAGGTAAAATAAACCAGACCTCCATGTGTGAGCAATGTATTGTTTCACTAGTGTAAGAACCTGAAAGAGTGAATGAAAATTAGGAGGTACTATAGACATTGTGAAACAAAAGGAAAATGCTCAAAAGTAAAGATGAACTGGGATGAGGGATAAGAGACAAGACAGAAGAGGAAATTAGGATAGTTAACAGATAGTTAGCATAGGATAGTTAACAGGATAGTTAACACAGCTATGTTAACAGGATAGTTAACATAGCTGTACTACTGATTTCTATCACTTTACTGAAAGGAACAGTTAATGACTACTTGATTGATCAATTTTGCATGTCTCTATTTGTTTTCCTGAGAAACCACTTTGAAGATATCAATATGTACTACAACAACCATTGTTAATTTCCTACCACTTTTTCTGTAATTCAGTATTGCTTGTATTGTTCTTATGCTCTTTTGTAAGTGGATGTCTGTTAATATGTTTTCCTTCTTTAATTTTTAAAATAAGTTAATTTAAAAAGAATTAGTAGTCCAAATAATCATCTTCTTGCAGCTAAAAATGAGGATGAAGCAATGAGAGGAAAAATTAAATTCTCTCTGGCAAGTTGAGATTAATAATGGCACATTAAAAAGAACAGGAAGACATTTTCAAGAAAGCAGCATGAAGTCTAAGCAACAACTCTGCTGTTGACATACTCTTTATAATCTTCTCTCTTCTATCTCTGCCTTCAAAATAAACCCATATAATGAATTTACCCTGTGTTCAAGTCAGCCAGAAAAGTGTGTGACTCTTTTTAACACGATAGGTTTTTTTCCTGTTCTTTTTTTTTGATAAGACATCACCAATATGACAATAATGAATCTTACAGTGACAACAGAATATCCATGCAGAGCTGGGCATTTTCTTTTTCCCACAGGTGTTATTGATTTGTGGATTTTTGTCCTTGATAAACTTCAATTTTCAATGCTGTGCAGTTTTGCAAGTTTACAATGAACCCCCTGGGTCTTTCTTCAAATAATCTGCAGTTTGTTGGATCGCTTGTCTATCTCAATATGACTTCAGTATAGACAACATGAGATCTTGAAAAAATTAATAGTCTAAAGTAATAGTCTACTAATGTCAAAGTCAAACTAAATTTTGATTGACATTAAAATTAGCAATTAATTTTTACTAAAACTGGGAACCATATTTCTATTATGGATATTCACATAATAGTCTAAAATTAGATTTGTGACTCTTGTTCCATTTTGAGTTGGTTAATTTTCGTGTACAACTGTCTTGTGGGCGTTTACCAGAATTCCTGGATTCTAGACCCGTCAGATACCCTTAGCACCCAACTCTCAGTTGTGAAAATCAAAAATGGCCAGAGACTGGCAGATGTCACTGGCAAAATTGCCCCTTAGGTAGAAAACCACTGTTGTAAAATAATCTGTGACATCTTTCAAATCATACAGAAAATTTTAAATTCCTATAACCAGTTCTTTTTGTTTGATCCAGGATCCTTGCCTGATTGGGCAAGGGTTTTTTTGAAACTGAGCCTCAGTATCTTCATCTTATAAATACCTAAATAGTTCTCAGTTCTTTTAAGCCAGTATTGTGAATTGACCTTTTCTGAGCTAAAGTCCAGTATAACTGTGTTTCTTACCAGCAAAGTTGCATCCTTTTTCAGTCATCATTTTTTCTTGGTATCTACTTCCAGCAGTTCACACCTAGCTGTCTCTTTCTACCTGTGTTCCTAAATCTGCTGATACTCCCATTCAGTCAACATAGATTACCAATAGCTCAATATATTAGTTAAGGTAATGCTAACTGCTGTAACAGACAAAACTCAAAATCTCAGTGGCTTATTAGGCTTATTTATTTTTTCACATACGCCATAGCTTATTCATGAGTACGTATGACGGGTTGGTTACCTCATGTGATCTAAAGGACCCAGGTTCCTTCCACTTTGTGTTTCCACTCACCTCCACCTCTCTGGAGTGCTGTTGAAAAATGAATGGGCAAATATCATGGGGAAGGCACACTGGCATCTTACCCACCTTGGCTTCTAAGTAGCATGTTAAATCCATTCTCACTGCATTTTCAGAATTCTGCCCATACCTAATTGCAAATAAAGTTAAGAAATAGAGTCAAGCTATACAACTATTTCAAAAAGACAAACTGATTTCCATAACTGTCTCTGTCAGATGCAACTTTTTAAAATTCATCTAGCCTTGTAGCTTTCATATGGCTCAACTGAGCTCTTGGCTATTCCTGAAAGCTAAAGTGCGCTCCATCAAAGCTTCTCTCCTGATAGCCCAGATTCCCTTTCTTCAAGTAATACCTTCCATCCTTGCTAACCAATTTTTGTTGGTCTAGGCCTGAGTTATCTCCTAATGCCCTTTTTCCTTACTGTCCTCAAGCTGCATAATAAAGGCTGATGACAGTGGTGACTTTTGATTCATTTCATGCTTTGCAATTTTAGCTGGGCTCCTACTGCTGACTGATAATGTATCCACTGTGCTTTGTGGTTAGGAACCCTGAATTATTTTTTTTACGATGGTTATTCCAATATTTCTTACTCACCTTAAGCCAGAATCCCCTTGGACTTGAGAATTTCAGTTGACGACTTCTTATTGTACTTTACTTTTAAACCAAAGTTGTTTAAAGGAAATATTTTACTATTTCCTTTTGCTCCACATTTTGCTGATGTTCTCTCATCTTCCCTTTTTTGTGTTTTTCAGAGGAACAGTCACTGCACTTTTAGGGGAACATGTCTTACAAAATTGCTATCATCATTGAACACTTGGTTGCACTATTTCCCTTCATCTCTCTCAGTGCTTCTAATGATCTCTCCACTTCTGTTTGTAGATTCAATGAATGGATGTATGAGTAGGAAGATTTTGAAGTAAAAATTTTACATCACTTCTTTGTATTTTATTTTGCCGCTGACATTTTTAGAAATTCCTGAAATTGTGGTCTTCATCCAGCATTGTAAAATTATACCCTTTAGGGTCCCTGGACCTCATAAAAGACTGACATGACTTTTCCTTAGTTTGTATACACCTCTCTGTAGCATGAGCTCTATTATCTTCGTCTTCTTTTCTGTATCTCCTAACACCCTATCTCATCTGCATTAGCTAACTTTAGCCACTCATTCCTTGAGAGATGATGTTTATGGAGGTCATCTGCTGGATGATCTATTTGTGGTCTTCTACTGGGCATTGGAGATCAAAAATTAAAATGCTTTCCCTTTTGCATTCTGCCTTTCCTTTCCCCTAACTTTGACCATTTTCTAAAATTTCAGTCATTTTTTTCTGATTTACTTTTCATATTTCCTCTTTAAAGAAGAGTAATCTTTATAGCAGTCTTTCTTACAACTATCGAAGTGTCTTCTACATTTGGAATTGAGTTTGCTATCAAGACCCAGTCCCATATTGTTAGCAGCTGATTACTCTTTTTTATCTCCATAGAAAACAAGTGAATGCGGGATAAATTATGGAAACTGCCTTTTATTGTAACATTTACCTATCTTTGTCTCCAACATTGAAATTTTATGCCTCAATTATTATTTTGTAAAAATAATTTTATTTATAATCTACTAATGCAAAAATATCAGAAAAACAAATATTAGAAGAAGAATAACATTCACTTCTAATGCCATCGGCTAGATAGGGCTCACATTAATGTTACGTTGCAGAGTGGTGTATGTTCATCTGGGGATTCAGTTGCACAGTTTTCCTTTTTCATTGGCATGTTTACATCACTTTGATGGTGGCATTTTTCCATAATTAAATTAATCAATGTGTAAAGACTATTTCAATTCACAGACCCAGTAGCTAAATCTCTAGATACATATTTTCCATAGGACAAATGCCTAAAAGTCAAAGTGCAGAGTCAAAGAACCTGTAGATATTTAAGGAGTGTGGCAAATCAGAGTTGCTCACAGGGTGTATTAGTCATCTTTTTCATCACTGGGACAAAATATCCAACGCTTAAATGAGGAGAGGTTTAATTTGCTTCACAGTTTTGGGGAAATTCAGTTTCTATTCACCTGGCTGCAAGGCAGAATGGGCATGGTGAAAGGACCTGACAGAAGAAAGCTATTCACGGCAGCCAGCAAGCAGAGAGAGAAGGAAGGAGCCAGGGAGGACATATGTGTTCCCCCATGACACACTTTTTCTAAACAAGCTCCACAGCCTTGTAGTACATTAAACTATGAATCTATAAGTGGATAAAGCCCCCAGGATCCAACCACCTGTCAAAAGCCCCAACTCTGATCACATGAAACTTTGGGGGCAAATTCTAGATCTAAACCATAACAGAAAGAGTCTTCTCTGGCTTTATATACACACTGCATGAGTACGCAAGAGGTTCTTTCTATGTTCCAAGCTCTATGCTGCTATTCTCTACCCTCTCACCTTTGCAATCTGTTTCATTCTACTAGGTCAGTCTTGTTTTCCTGATTGTAACTCATTTCTCTGCAAACTTCTGAAGTGAAATGCTCTCAGGATGAATGACTAAATATGACTGTCCTCCCTGCCAGGCAGCTCTACCCCTTTCTTATGAGCTCATGTACACATTTCTCAGTCTTTCTTTTTCAATTATGGCTTCCATTACTGTGTCTTGAGACTTGTCTGTGTTCCTGCAGGCTCATGTCCTATTCTCATAGCATCTCTTTACTTATTCCGGGTTCTGTGTCCTTTCATTCCCACCTACCATTCTTTCAAAAATCCAGCAAGCCATTGAAAATGTCCTCCAGAAGCAAACTGCACTAGTGGTTTAACTTCTCCTCAAACCCTAATTTGTCCTATCTTTGCTACTTATTTCCAATCTAAGTAACTATCACTTAGTAGTGTTCTGTAAGGTTAAAGTATATAAAGCTTCTTTTGGTTAAGATTGAAATAGTTTGTATCTTTCCACTGAAGAGAAGACCATACATTGTTTATAGCATATAAATATATTCAAGGCTTACTGAACATCTACTATGCACCAATTACTCTTCTAGTACTACAATAACTAAATTGGCTATGATCTCTACCCTCACTATAAGACAATCTAAGCATCTTCAAAGTTTCACTTTTTCAGTTCTACTTATTTGAACAAACCCTAAATATCCATGTTTCCCCCATAGGCTCAATCATGGGCTATCGTCCTTCTATCCCTTTCTCAAATCTGCTTCCTGGAAAAAATTGTTTCACAAACAGATAATAACCTGGAAACTTAATGAATAAGCACAGATCAGTTTATTATTTGTAAAATTTAATTTCATTTTATCTGGCCTATCCAGTATAACAGGTGGAGGTATTCAAAGAATTGGATAGAAAATGGAGCTTCATTTCACAGGCAGCTTCTCATTATCATTTCTGTGGCTTACAATTCCATAGTAAGGGTAACTGGATTTTAAAGAAAAACACAGTATCTTCTTATATTGAACAGTTTAGTGTTAAATAGGTTTCACTAAGTGAAAGTAAACACATATTATGCTAACACATAAAAATAAATGAAATTAGGCTGCAGTTATGAAAGATTTGTATGCTGAGCATTAAAAGTAATGCAATGCAAATACATTGGTCTTTATTCCTATTCCTCAAAATATTGGAATTAATTCAGTTAGGATGGGTGTTTCAGGTCTGAAAAAAGGTTTTGAAGAATCTCCAGCATTTGTGCGTATGATTAGATTGTATTTTGCCCTGCAAAATATGCAATTTTGGTGTGACCTTAAATTTAAGCTTTCAGAAAACATGTTAATGAAGTTGTAGGTAGTGGGATCTTTGTGGTTAGTATTATCCTGAGGTACCAAAATTTTAAGCACATAATTAAGATATGTTAATTTTATACTTTGATTTGTAGCAAACAGTTCACAAAGAAAGGTAAAAATAGCACAGATAAAGGGATTCAGCAAAAATTCAACCAAAGATATAAATGATCAGTATATGTCTTTTGGCTGATCAAATAGTAAACTGAAATCCAAGAAATTAGGAGTTTGGGAAATCTCTATGCTATTAATAAAAGACATAAAAAACCAACAAAAAAAGGACAATGATGATTTACTCACAAGCATCCAGGAACTTAATGAACAAAGGGGTGCAGCATGACAACGTCATTTTTGTTTTGTTCATTTCTTGCATTTTCTTGTCAAGACAATCTAGGGTAATACGAAAATCAGAATGATTGGTGAGTGTGTTTCACTTTCAACCCATTGTACCTGAGAGTTTTAATGATAATTTAAACTGGAGAAGACAGATTTTTAAAGATGGAATTATCCTTTCTGGATTTAATTCACTGGAAAGTTAGAAAACTTGGTGTTGGACGCACAGAGGCAACATTTAAGTAATAGACATAATAAAGAACGTAAAATATATATATGCAAAAACTAAATGATTTTGGTTTTCTGGCAAAAAAGCCCTTTTGGCTAATATAATTTTCTGCATTTCTGGGTTTATTTTCTTCTTATACCCAAAATCTAGAACATTCTAGAGCATTTATGAAGTTTTCTGTTTTTGCTTTTGTACCCCTGAGCATCAATGGATCAATTTTATTTTGTCCACACAATTCACATATTTCCAAGGCAGAGCATTTCCTTCCTTCCTTCCTTCCTTGCTTCCTTCCTTCCTTCCTTCCTTCCTTCCTTCCTTCCTTCCTTCTTTCCTTCTTTCCTTCCTTTTCTTTCTTTTTCTTTCTTTCTTTTGCTTCTACACAATGTCACTTTGTCTACCATTAGCAGTCTTATTTTCCTTCCCTAAGTTGCCATTTTTAATGTTTTATGTATTGAGAAACTAAATAAACAAGCTTTATAAAGCTGGCTCCAAACTACACAACATCATCCTGAAGATCTCAGTGCTCCCCTAAGTAAATTATACAATATTTTGCTTTCGTGGCAGCTGTTTTGAAAGCTCAGAGTCTATTTATTTACTCATGATTTGTCTTTCTCCTTTAGACAGCTGAGGGTGCTAGATGAGTGCTGAGACACTGAGTCAGCTTTGCCACTTTGCTTCAAAGGAAATACATATTCAGTAACACTGCAGCTCCCCTTATCTGGTATTTTTTTTTTTGATTGAGATTAATGTGACTTGAAGAACTGGGTTTATTTTCAGCATTGCTGAAGTATTTTTGGTTTATTGAGTCAGTCAAACTGATTCCTAAATAGGTCTTAAATTCATCCATGGGAAACTTCTTAGATAATTGGTGATTATAATACATTTATTCTCTCATGTTACCTAAAACATACTAACATAAGAAACCTGTCTTTACTCATTCACCCAAACACCATCAGTCTGAACTCAGGGTATTTTTTTGTTATTTCACTACTAATACCAGTGGTATTAAATAAATGTCTTGAAGAAACTAAATATAGTTTGATGATTTTATAATGCTAAGAGGTGGATTAAACTATCACTGGAATCTTTAATAAGAGTCAAGACAGTGAAACCTAACAGCTGTCTTCGTGAAAGTTCTTGTAATAAGAAAAATTATCCTGTATTCTGTTCCATTTTGGAAAACATGATTCAATGTACCGTGCACTAAATGCAAATAATTCCTGTGCTTTATAGACATTCTGCTGGATTCATTTAAATAACAACTCTTCTATGATGTTTTTGTAAAGAAATAGTGCTCATATCAGTCTTCTCTGTAACTTTGACGATCTATTTAGAACGTTATAGAATAAGAGATGTTAATAAATCTGTCAAATATGAGCTTTTGAGGACGTTCTTTCAAAAGGTAGACATCAACTTTGCCTACCTGGGTAGGTTAAGGGACAAAAGATCAACTTATAGGCATATAAAGAAGAACTGTTTGAGTGCGCTGCCTTTTGTCTTAGTTATTTTCCTGTTGCTGAGACACAACCCTAGACACCTGCAGTTTAAAGGAAGAGAGATTTATTTTGTCTCATGGTTTCAGTTCGTTAGGCAAGCTCCAAAACGGAAACAGGATGGGAGAGGGGTGTGGTGGAGGGAAAGGTGTTCAGCCCAGGGCAGCCTGGAAGCAGAAAGAGAAAGGAGGGTCCAGGGAAAAGAGCACACCAGTCACTTTCCAAAAGCCCACCTCTGAATACATGAGATTTTGGGGGCAAGGCTTTTGTATCTAAACCATAAAACTTTGTCAGGCAACTTCTTTGACCTGCTTCAGTTTTCTACTAGATACTTTAAAATCAATTGAACTTGAAAGATTTTACAAGTCCAATTCATCATTGTTTGCAATATTTCCCAAGGTTTTAGAGATATAATAAGTAAATGGGTTTGGGTTGTGGGTACCTGCTACCTTCTTTTATCTATTTTCTAAACACTCAAGTAAATCTTGGCTTATGCCATTCCTATTTTGCAGATAACATCAGAGGAAGGAGGGGCTAATTTCATTCAAGAACTTACCTCCTTCTGATAGCCAAGATTTGTCATAGAGCATTATTATTTCCTGAAACTTCCGAAAATAATATAATAATAATAATAATAATAAAAGTTAGATGGCATTTATTGATCATCCTATTTGGTTTTTTTTGCTTTCAAAAAGCAGAATAGTTAATTAAAATGGCTTACTCCAATGACATTTAATTTTGTCACACACTGAAATGTCTACAGGCACATAGTTTTAGGACTGGTTAATACAACAATTTAAAGAGCTCAGGTCACTTCTGTTGGCTTATCTGTAACAATCTTAGCTTCCCCGTTATGGAAGCAAGATGGAAGCCACAAGTCATAAAATAATGTACATGGAAAGAAAAAGGGGGCGCCTTCTTCCTGAGTATTTGTTCTGTCAAAGAAGAAAATCCAAGATATTTTTGACAGAATTACCTCAGGCTTTATTTACTGGAGCTGAGTTTTATGCTTATCTTTAAACTAGTCATTATCAAAAGAGCTCCCCACTTGGATGAAAAGGATGGATTTACCTTCTCTAAACATTTCTGACTCACTTGAAGGTATCATTTAGCATCTCACAAGAGTGTTTTTGGGGTAGGCAGTCAGAATTGTCTGCCATGGGCTTGGGCAGGCTTGTTAATAAGCATTTTGTGTAATCTCTTTTCACTGAATCCTGTTCACAGCCTAAAAACATTTATATCTGTAGGTACATTATGCAGATACTGAGATATAGGGAGGTTACATAAAGCATCCAGGATCACATAGCCAGCTAGTAACGGGGGAGAGAATCATTAACTCATCAGTTACTAAACATCGGCTGTGCACAAAAGCACTATAAAGAGAAATAAAGAACAATCCTTTTTTCAAGGTGTTCATGGCATAGTGGGAGAGTTTTGATGAGCAAATTAATGATGGCACAATGTGTGGTGAGGCAGCTCATGTGAATGTATACCAAGTTCATCAGTGATACCAAATAGACAGTAATTATCTGCATGAATGGATTTCAAGAGGTTTCCCTATAAAGGTTTCCCAGAAAACCTGACCTTAACAGGCAGAACCACCAAAGTCCACACAGAAATATGGAATAGATATTCACACACAGTGTACTACCTATTATTATTCCCTTGTTTTGTTTTATTTTTCATCAAATGAAAATGTAAAAATAAAGAACTATGGAACAGAATAGAAAGGGCACTTCAGGCCAAGGAACAACATTAGAGACATCCACCCACCATGGGAAGGAATGTTCCTTTCTATTTGTCAGGCTTTCCACTGTTAATTGGAAGTTGTAACTTTGAGGGAATTAGAGCAGATATAAGATATGGTGATCCTAAATCAATTTAGAAATGTACTCTGCACCTTTGGTGAAATGATTATTTCCAAAGTACATTAAAAATACTCTATCTTATGCTCACAAAAATTCAAAGAAAGGGAAAATTTCCTTCCTAGATATGCTCTTTACTAATACCAAAATGGTAAAAATGTTGATTAATTGTCCTATGGAGTAGATTTCCTTGAGGAAATTTTCATGAGGACATTTCTGACATTTTTTTCCAGTTTATTAGGAGAGGGACTTGGTAGAAGAATGGCTAGGGAGTAGGAAAAAAGATAAGAGAGATTAGAAGTAATTTAAGAAAAACTAAAGAGGCATTTTCACCTTAAGATAATTTTAAAAGCACTAAGTTAACCTTCAGCTGGGCCAGAAAGACCATTATTATTTCTTGCATATGAAGTAGTACTTCTCAGGGTGCAAATAATTTAAAATAGGAGAAGTTACTACAAGGAACAATAGCATTTTCCCTTTCACCTCTATGTTCTGCAGAATGTTCCATGTGATAACCTTTGGCTTTTCTATACTAGAATTAATGACTTCTAAATAAGTGCCGTATCACTCGGTCCTCCCTGCCTGCCCCTCCTATCATTTTCTTTCCCTAACCCATCCTGTGAATGAGACAAAAGCATAGTGTATATTGGTTGGTAGTGTAGACATGAGTAGTTCATTTTTAAAGCACATACTACTAGAAAAATACAATATGCTTATTGAGGAGAATGGGGAATGTGGTGACTGGGTGGAGAAGGAATCAGAGATTGGAACTCAGGCCAGCATTTTATATGATAAGAAACAATTTTAATCCCCTGGTTTTAATGTATCAGCAATTCAGCTTTTTGTTCATAGTCGGGGATTATTAACATTTTTGTTGGCAACAGCAGATTTAGAACTGCTAATGAAAACCAACCCCCTCTAGCCTTGGGTACTTTGTTCTTTCTTGGGTACTTTGTTCTTTCTTGGGTACTTTGTTCTTTCTTGGGTACTTTGTTCTTAGAGAAATGCCCACTAGCCAAAGAGGCACGAAACCATTACCAGTGTACAGCGAATTTTCCATATCAGTCATCTCCATCACAGATTCAGATGACTGTAACATACTTTAAATTCAAATGGAAAATAACTAGTCGTGAAGAAGGTGGTAGATGTGTGGCATGCCTGCTGCAGCTGGTGCTAGATGTAATTTCTGTCCCTTCCGATATCTATATATTATTTTACAGAACATTTGCAATTTAACAGTAATATAGTGGGGATGTTGAGATAATAAATTTAATTTTCTTCATTGGAAATGACATGGACATATAATCAGTTTTATTTTTAAATTCATCACAAAAATTCTACACTTGGAAGTATGCTAACTGAGATTTAGGCAGGTCTGAGCTAGTTTATCCTGTTATATAATTTGAAAAATAATGAGGAATTGGAAAAGTGAAACTAATGATTACGCATTTCAGTACTGAGTGTTATATATTATTTCTTCAATAAACACAAGAATTAGCATGGGTGATGAGATGAGAATGAATTTTTATCTCAGCAGTATTTTGGTACAATTAGCTATCAATAGGTACTAAACAAAGACAAAAACAAAACAAAGTGAATATAAACAACAATAACAAAGAACAAGTAGGAAAGGAAATGGTTTCAGTACCTAGTTGCTTATTCCAGTTACTCCTACAGGATTTAATTCACCCTGTATTAGCCAGAGTTTGGAGTTAATGATATGGTGATGATGCATATTCTTTGGAAATTCTGTTCCTTAATCCCTGCTCTGATTCCTTCTGCTTACATTCACTGCAATCCATGAAGGATCAGGAAGTACTGAGACACAACAGGGTCCTCATCTGCAGTTTGGCCCCACAGAAGACCAGATATTAAAATATACATTCAGTAATATATGAAAATATATATTCATGGCCTCATCAAGTTCTGTTTCAGTTTTGCAAATAAGGTCTAAGATAAGCAGCACCCAGAGACCAAACTAACACATAATATAGTACCAACTGCAAATTGTATAGAACTTTTAGAATTCAAAGAAAGGAGAAATTCATTAAGGTTGAGGTAGATATATGAATTTCTAAAGAGCACATGGATTCCTAAAGAAGAGGACATTCAACTATACTCTTAAAATTGATGAGGGTTGGGTGTGGTGATGCACACCTGTACTTCCAGCCCTCAGGAGGCGGAGGCAGGAGGATTGTTGTGAGTTAGAGACTGAACTACACATTGAGACCCTATCTCAAAAAAAAATTGATGAGGAATAGGAGTAAGAAAAAGTGGAGATTTGATGAGGAAAATGATGCAGTGGTCAGATTTTTTGAATCACCATAAACATTTTAGCATATTTATGTTTTATAGGTTTAATCTGGCTAGGCTACCTGCTAGCACTGCATCTCTTTGGAGTTGTGATCATGATTTCTCTTCCTTCTCTGCTTATCTTAGTCACTTCTCTCTCACTGAGACACAATACCCAACACCCACAATTTAAAGGCAAATACGTTTATTTTAGGCTCACAGTTACATTTCATGTTTGGCTGGTTCCAAGGCAGAAATGGTGTGGCAGAGGGGCATGGTGAATGAAAAGCTGCTCAGATGGGTATCCAGGGAGTAGAGAGAGAAGGGAGGAGCCAGGGAAAGAGATACATCCTTCCAGGCTATGTCACCAGTGACCCACCTCTTCTGATCAGGCCCCACTGCCTGATATTACCTTCAGCTGTAGCACTCCCATGATTCAGTCACCTTCAAAACCCCACCTCTGAACACATGAGTCTCGTGGGGGACTTTCCAGATCCAAATCATAACACTGTTCCTCTCGTAGGGTGCTTCCTCCATTGTTACCTGGGCTCCACCCCCTCAATTTCTAAGGATGTCACTTCCTTTCCAGTCCCTGTCTATTCCTTTCATAACCAGTGTTTTCTGATCTCCTGAATCCATCCTGTGCAAACCTTATTTCTGAGCTCTGAATAATAATGACAACAAAATATCTTCAGACTATGGCTCCCCTCTCCCTAGTAGCACGTCTGTGTTCTTTTTCACATGCAAATGTATTGAAGAAGTTAGTACAGCACTATCACTGCTTCTTTTTCCCTGGCCCAGCCTCCTTAACCACTACCACAATCCTCTTTTCCTAAGAGTCCTCTGAAACTGCTCCTTGAAAGTCATGGGTGACTTCTTATTATGAAGTCTATAGTTATTTACTGTCCTCCTCATCATCAACTTTTCTAAACATTAGAATGCATTTGCTCTGTTTGCCTTCCTGAAATATTTTGTTTTCTTAGTTTATGTGATACTATACACTGGCTGCTATATGTAGTTTCCTTCTCCTGCAGCAGTTGTAGTTTTCCAATTATGTATCTCTAATCTCAAGTGATCTCATCTATTCTTGTGACTTTGAATATATATCTATCACATACTATGTAGTATATGTTGTGCAACCTATATATTTGTCCTAACTTCCCTTGAGCTCCAGATTCACATATTGACTGCTTATTGAATACCTATATCTCCTAATAGACCCCTTAACTTAGCATGATTAAGTTGCAACTCTTTTTTCTTTTTT
>NW_004955430.1:18018965-18052448 GCF_000276665.1 Chinchilla lanigera
TTATTTATTTTTCCGATACCATGAATCAAACTCACAACCTTGCACTTGCCAGGCAGGTGCTGTGCCACTGAGCTAAATCCCCAGCCCCTCCAAAGAATATTTTAAATCAGCTACTTCTCTTCATGTCCACAGCTACCTCCCTTGTACGGGCCTCCAGGAGCTCCACTATTTCAGGAGCTTCCTGACTGACATGACTAGGACTGTGCCTACGACCATTCTCAATACAGCAGTGATTTTTTAGGATATCAAGTGGATAAAAGGGATCTGTCACTCTCCTACCTGAAATTCTCCAAACAAGTTGTCAATTGCTCTAAGAATAAGAGGTGATCTCTGACCATGCCCAGCGTGTCTCTGAACCACTATAACTGCCCAAGGCTCTTATCACATGCTGAACACAGAACCTTTTTCTCTGCACCTTCAATGCTGCTGAGCTCATGGCCTTTGAACTGGCTCTTGAATATTCCAGACGCAGGGCTGCTCTCTCTTATCATGTAGACATCAGCTCATTTGTTTCCACCTTGCCGAAACCTTCTCACATGACTGACTTTTAATGACTTCTCTTCTTGTTTCAGTTTCTCAATAAATCAGACACTGTCTCTCTTACTCCTTAAAAAAAATTCTTCAGACAATAGCTTAAAAAAACAAGAGGAAGAAAATTGAGAGAAAAAGAGAATGTGAACTTACCACCTGCTTCAGTAGTTCTTTTGCATTGTTTGTAAATAAAAATTATAAAAAATTTGAGACACAATTAGACTAATGACACCACCACTTAGTAGAAAGCTTTAAAAAAAATGTGTTCCCAGATGTCCTATTCTCTGATTTTCAATAGTGAAAATAGCCCAAACTTATCTGTTTATTCTATTTCACTAGTTGGAAACAAAATGTTGAGGCAGCTTCGTGCTTTTTTGAAAGGGTCAGAAAATGCTCTCATAACCTGCTCGATTTTTGAGCGTGGAATGTGTCCTTTGTGACATTATAAGTTCTCAAATGCTGCATATCTGGTAGAATGGAGATAATAATGAATGAAATATCACAAAATGTTCATCCTCACTTATTTTGACAAATGGATTCAGTTCTGTGTTAGTTACTTTTCTCATTGCTGAGACAAAATAGCCAACACTCAGTCAAAGGAGGAAAGGTTTATTTGGTTTCATAGAAGTTTCAGTTCATAGTTGGCTGGCTCCAAGACGGGATGGTACAGCAGAGTGCCCTCGCAGAGGAGAAATGGTCCATGTCAAGAAGGCAGGTGAGAGCAAGCAAGGGACCTTAGCAACTTCTTTCTGTCCCTTTTATATTCTACCTAGGCTACTGGGATTAGAGTGGTGCCAAACCAGTCAGTGGACTGATTTAGTAATCACACACCCTCAATCCCAGCATCATACACTCTAGATCCAGCCACCTGTGAAAAAGCCACACCTATCACC
Source organism: Chinchilla lanigera (assembly GCF_000276665.1). NCBI lineage: Eukaryota > Metazoa > Chordata > Mammalia > Rodentia > Chinchillidae > Chinchilla > Chinchilla lanigera. The sequence goes on from NW_004955430.1 coordinate 18,020,390, forward strand.
ACATGATGCTTTAGGGAGGGGACATCTAGACACAAGCCATAACAAGTTCCTTTGGTAATGTGTCACAGTTCAGGTGGTGAGCTTAGAGAGCTGTCTGTGACAAGTTGCTGGGTCCACTTTTGATTGGTGGTGGAGTGTTACAGTTAAACTAAATTCTTAACTTGATTGGCTTGGAAACTTCCTTGGGAATTAGCAAAACACACTTCTAGGTGTGCCTCTGTGCCTCATGGAGGTATAACCTTAGGGCTTATATCTGGTCTGTCTCTCTTTTCTCCCCTGGTACTAAGTATTTTCCTGGTCTACTGCCACCACCATGAACTAAACATCTTTCTCCACCATGCCCTTTCACCATGATATTTCTGCTTTGAAGCCAGCTGACTATGGACTGTATTCCCTGAAACTCTGATCCAAATTAAACCTCTCCTTCTTTAAATTGGGGTGATGGGAAAATGGACTAATACAATGAGTAAGCTCTTGTATGACTTATGGACTAATGAAGCCACATTCCCCATATTAAGCAAAGTTGTTTTCCTAGAGCTGAGTGTAACTTTTGATTGTCAGAGACTTAGTTAGGTTCTCAAGTTTCTTGATGCACATGCTTGTGTATCTGACAGATGCCTATAACTTGACAGATGTACTCTTTTCCCCTTCTGAATTAACAGACAAAGCAGGTAAGGCTGCATTTGATTTTTACTTTATAAAGCTAAGATGAAAAAGAAAGTGCAGAGGAGACACTAAGCAAATAAACTTTATGGTACTGAAACTGGTTTCTGATACACCTAGAACACCTAGGTTCAAAGTGTCTAAGAAAAATTTTATCGAGTAGACAGAATTGAAAATTCAAATGCAAAGTGAATAAAAACTTAAATACAGTTCTTCCTTTTTTGGTAGCAGCATGATTTTGAGTTTTTTTTCTTCTTAGGGAATAAAGAAAGAATAGAAATATTTTTTCTCTTCCATCCAAAAGTAGCTAGGTATTTCAGAATACAAAGACAGGGCTTTCAAATCCATTTTCTTCATTCTATTTACAAAGTCTTTTTTCTTTTCCTACTTAAGTTTTTCATTTTACTAAATCATAAGAAGTTTTAGGTTGTCTTCATAATAAAGCTCAGAAAGAGAATTATCTCAAGACCAATGAATATGAAGGTTCTGAAATCAAAAGTTCTACATTATTCTTTTAGTTGTTTAACTTTTCATCCAATGAATATCCAGATTTAAGAATCAAAGGGAAAAATATATTTCCAAAATGTTATAGAAGAGACTTTACCTAGTTTATCAACTATTTGTCAATGTAACACAATGTTCTTATACTGTAAAGAATCATGGGTCTCAGCTAACAGATTTCTGTGTGGTGGTGGTGGTTTTCAAAAGTGAGTCAGCAAAACACAATTTTGTCGCTTGGAGATGTAAAAGATAAGTACTGTTTTTAAATGAACTAATGCCAAGACCAATCCCTTAAAACTGGTGATTTGGTTACAGCTAGAACCTAGACTAGGAGACAACTACTGTGTATCTTCTAAAGAAAAATAAACATCAGTCATTGGCCTTAACCACAATCACACAGAAAGTCTTGGCAGAGACCATGCTATGGTTTCTTCCTTCAGAAGGGAGGACAGGAAACATAGGATGCATAAGGCTCAGTCTAACTGTTGTTGCTCTTGAATGAAATCTAAGTTTATTTTAACATTTAGTTGAAGAATATATTAAAAATTCTTATAGATGTGACAAAACATGGTTGTATGCTAAAGGAAATATGCTCACCAAAATATTACTTGATCCTGTAGAACTGTCTGATGCACTGTTAATTATACTGTTATTTGTTATGCAGCAACAGTTTAATGCTTGGCAACAGCGTACATTTCTACCAGTAAGTAAATGGCTATATAAACTGTATAATATTCACCCAAAAATTTCTATAATTGAATTTGTTTCAAAGACTACAGAACCATGGAGAAAGTGGTATGAGTATTATGCAAGCATATCTTTATAAAACCCTCAATTATAATACCCTCATGAAAATATAAAAACAAGACGTAGAAAACCAAACTGGAAGAAAGTATGTGAATTTGTTAATTTATCCAACACATTCTTACACAGTGTTGAGTACTGGTTTGGGTAGAGTGGGTAGTGCTAAGAACCTCTGAAGTATATCATGGTTTCAATACTTGTACAACATAGATGCTTCTGATTGGAGGAAGCATATAAGGACCCATTGTTCTCCAGATCCTGAGCAGTTTCTGTTGCCAGTAAAAGCCTGGAAGTCCTTCTCAAGACCTTCTTTTAGTGAGGACAGAGGAATCTGCTGCTCTGCAAGCAGAAACTTCGTAACTCTAAAAATCCCCAAGTACCCTCTCGAAGAATAAGGAGCCAATCTGTAGGAGTGGAATTTGCTGAGATAATTACTGGATCTGAGCTACAAGACTGCCCAGTCTCGGGGCTGGGAATTTAGCTCAGCGGCAAAAGCGCCTGCCTGGCAAGCGCAAGGTCGTGAGTTCGGTTCCCGGTACCGGAGAAAAACCAAAAAAAAAAAAAAAAGACTGCCCAGTCTCATTATAGCCCTTCACTCTTTCCTGAAAGCCCTCATGCACCTTGGCTTTGATTCTTGATTGCAAAGCATGATGGGATCCGTTTTAGACCAGTCCTGGAATGGAGGCTTTCAGAGGGCTCTGGCTTGAATTTCCCCCCTGCCCAAGGCATCCTGTAGGACAACACAATTGAAGTGATGAGTTTTAAAGAAGCAATTTTAAGATTAGAAAAGAGGCTGTTTCTACAGATGTCCTCAGTCTCTCTTCTGGAAATCTGCAATTCAGAGTTGCTGATAATGATAGTTCACAGCTACTTTGTGGTGGCTTCTATCCTGAAGGGTTTTTTATGCATTATTTTGTTTGACCCTTGAAGAATTTGACAGAGCAGAAAATCGTGTCATCATTGTAAGCATTATCATTTTATAGATTGATAAACCAAAATTTGAAGAGCAAGGAAGTGAGTTGTTCAAAGTCACATACTTAGTAAAAGGAGTAGTCTAACTTTAAAGGCTGCATACTGCTCTTCCGGTGGATGATCTGTCATTTTAATTTACCCAGCATCCATCTCAATTCCCTCTATACTCCAACTTCCTTGGGAGTTTACTTGTCTTACTTTCTTTTAGAGTGAGGCTGCTCATTCCCATGATGAAAGCGAATCTGAGTTTTCCTGTTCTTTCTAATTCCCTGCATACCTCGATGGTACACATGTGATATAAGTGAAGCAGCCCAGAATGGGAGGGGGCAGTTAACTGAGGTTATCACTAATAACACTCTTACAGCTTTCTAAATCATGTCTCTCTATCATTTCCTAGGTGTCTTCTAGTTTTCAAGCTTGATGCTCAAACTGTAATCTGTCCTATAATCTCTCAGGTATTTGTTTAATACATTTCCTTTTGAGTATGGGAGCCAGAGTTTTTTGTTGCTTATAATTCAGTATACCACATTACATATCTGGATGCTATTGTAAGTAATGAGGGTCCCACATTTAAACTGACTTACAGAAGAAGACAACATATTAATTCTCATAAAGAACCACAGGGAAACCTTCTGAGGTTTCTTCCATCCTCGTGGAGCTAGCCCAATCTGCTATTGATCAAATACTTCCTTATATAACTCTTTTAGTTTGCATAGTTTCTTGTCTCAGAACTCATGGAAATGATGAATCATTATTGGAGTTAGTGTTGATCATTAAAACTTGCTTCTTATTGTGGCACACATATCATTTTAATGAGAAGTTGACTTATATTGTCTTTTCTAATAACAATAGGCTCTATAAAACCTGAAATACATACTTTCAGTCTTGCAAAAGAGGATGACATTAGCATTGAGCGTTGCAGATGTTTGAAAGAGCTTTTATAATGTTGCTTTTTCCAAAGCATTAAATTATAATATTCAGGGAAAGAGCATACATTCAAAATGCAGAAAAAGATGAGAAATAGTGGTATGGATTCTGTAAAGTAGAAGCTTTAACTTTTTAATTAACCAAATGCAGGTAAATGGGCCTCATTTCTCAGGCTCTACCGCAAGGTGTGCAGAAAGGTGTACAGTGCCTGCTGTGAGGTTTTTCTCCCTCAAGTTACTAAATGTGCAGATTGCATTGCCTCCTGCGGAGGTTTTCAGCAGGGAAAGAACTTCTTTTTTTTCTTTTTCTTTTGTATCAAGGGCCTCTGAGAAGGAAATACTGTAAATTTAGGTAAGTGAATATGCTTATTTTTTCTTTTACCTTTTAAAGGAGAATTATAAACCAATGTTCACTTTTCACACTAAAAGGTAAAACTATAAATATAAAAGTTGGAAAAGGAATGTTCTCATTTGAAAGTTTTACTAGTTAAAGAACAGATTGCAAAGGAAGTCAGCAAGGGAAAGGACAACAGAAAAAGGTGTGAGTAGTAACTTCCACCCATCTCTTTTTCCTAAGTAAATATACAGCAAGAAAATCAGAGAAAAATTGCTGCAGGATAGATGTATGCACACTGAGAAGCACAACCACAATGATTCAGGTCCTTTGAAAACTGATATTCTTTGAAGTAACTACTATCTTGGGTATTTTCAGACTAGGGCTAGTATCTCTATGGAAAATTGGCTTATGCCTTTGAAGTCATGTATATGTATGAGGCCAGTGATGTGAATTTCATTCTATCTTCTTTATAGATATCTCTGTAAAGTCTGGGGCAGCTCATCCCCAAAATAATGCTTCATCAACTTCTTGGTATCAGATTTCATCAAGAAGGAGCAAATCATGTCTTGATTTCATCAAGAAGGAGAAAATCATGTCTCTAGTTTGTGACTGACAAGTTGATAGTAGTGTTTATAAATAACTGAGGTTAAAATAGGCCCCAGATTCTGCAAAACAAAATTAAAATTTCCTTTTTGAAGACAGGGGTTTTGGTTAAAGCCACAAAGTTATAGGCATTTGATGAAGATACAGGCCTATAGGGCAGAGAAGTAGACCTAACCTAATACTGGGATTGAATAATCTTTTACATTGAATTTGTAAAATAGCCCAGTTTTACCTTATGAATACATGCTGCTGAAGACATTACCTTATGAATGTGTTTTGCTAAAATCTGTCAAAAGATGTGACATGATCCTGAAAAATCTTCAGTCTCCAAGCAAAATGGTGCTGTTCTAAAAATTTTCTGCTGAAGACACAGAAGTGGATATTTACTCAACAATAATCAAATACTATGATCTTTTTTCTGCTGCTTTCTTTTCTTATTTGTCTATTAACTAACATAATTTTCAGATATGTCAGGGGATGAATGCTTTTTTTTTCTTTAAAGGAAGCAGAATGTGTGCTATTTCTCAAGCAACAGAATGTTTTATAATAAATATGTAGCTTTCTTAACTCCCAAAATATCCTTCAACTATCACTGAGTTTGTCCCATACAAAGCAGGCTTTGAAAAAATAGCATGATATCATTAGTTTGACATGTTAGGTATGTGGATGTTTATAGTAGTTAGTTCTATATTAATTGACAAAAACATATTAATTAATGGAAAAGAATCCAATAAATGACTCAGCCATAGTAATCACCAGAAAAATGGAAATTGAAGATGTTTTAATAGACACTGTTAGTTAGCAGTGACACATTCTCCAATTATTAGCAGTTACTTTTCCATATTTAGCTGTTTTTCCACTTTTATTCCACACCAACATACCCATCTACATAACCCAATAAAAGTAAAAGAATGTAGAAGTCCTAACTTTCCTTTTGATCACTTGGTAGGATTGGCTCCTCCTTTCCCCTAGAGTTTGGGTGTGGCTATAAGCTTGCTTTGGCCACTACTGGTAAGCAGGAGTGACATGTGTCTTCTAGTTAGAAGCTTTATGTGCCTGCATGTTTCACAACTGCTGGGGTGATTTTCAGTTCTCCACCGCAATGTAATTTTCTTAGCCTATGTTCTAGAGTGGGAAAGAGAAAGTGATACAGAGCAGAGTTCCCAGTTATTTTGTTACAGATAGAAGGTGTGGTTGAGAGAAATACATAGCAAAGAAAGAAACAGAAAAATTGTGCTAAGTCATTAAAATTTAAGGGGCTCTCTATATCACATCATAACCTAACTTACCCTAGCAATTACCTCCGTATCTATGCATCCTGGTGGGAAACAGTTTCTTCTTCATTTCGTACAAATAAAAACGGTCAGGTAGTTGCTTTCACAGCCTCTTTTGTTAGGCACTTAATCAAAAGTTGACCAGTCTGCCCACCTACGTACATAAATTGGGAGCTAGAAAGGCAAAGAAGTGGAAATGGTGGACAATCTATCCCATTTATTCTGGTGGTGGCAGCAAAGGAAGAAATATTCATTTCATAAAAACCAGGGGTAGAGTTTGCAGTAGTAATGTCTGTGGTTTAGGACCACTGGTAGAGACTTATGTAGACTGTTGGATTGGGTTTCATGGACATCAGCAGCAGGAACCCTGTTGGATAGAAATGTGGTATAGCTCTGGCACTGGTCAGGGTGCTGTCTAGCCTCCTTGTTCCTGCTCCTTTTCTAAACTTTCGAGTGACTCAACTCTTCAAGCAGATAATAGAATTTCAAGTCATTCATTTTCTGATTAAATCATCCAGAGTGTGATGCTTGCACATAGGATTCCCGAGTAACACAATGTATTAGTTAATTTTGAAATTCTCTTTCTTTTTTTTTTTCCCTCCGGTACCGGGAACCGAACTCACGACCTTGTGCTTGCCAGGCAGACACTTTTGCCGCTGAGCTAAATCCCCAGCCCCCTGAAATTCTCTTTCTTAATGTGCAGTTATTTCAGTATATTCCCGACAGCATGAATTAGTTTCTCTGAATGCCATTGCTTGATTATGCCAACAGTTCCCTTATTTTAGAGATTCCCACATTTTATGTAAGCAATTTATTTTCAAGGTATTAAGTATCTAGTTCTTTAAAAGATTCTTAAGGGATCAGAATATAAATTTCATATTTAGGATTTAAATTATATTAAAAATCAGGTAGACAAAACCCTTTCTTTCTAAAAAATATGTGATTTTTCTGTATTAATCCACTCAAAAAGCACTGTAATACTAAAAGAGACCACTTCTTTGTTTTAAAAATCACACCTCTCTTTCTGTGAACCTTGTTTGATATAGACATGAATATGACCTAGAAAATCTCCTAGGTCATATTCCTAGGTCAGAAGTATTTTTCTGTTTCCATGATTTGTAAGACCATGATTTAGCTTCAAGAGTCAAAATTCCTACTGGGAGAAATTCATTGAGTTAGGTGGGTAAAATGATTACTATCCTCTTTTAAAGGGCTATAAATCTCACAGGACATATTTCCTGGGGAAGTAGGAAGAGAGATTCATTACAAATGCCCAGCAGATATATACTCTTACATATTCTGGGTTTACTTTTTGAACATGTAAAGAAAAAATACGAAGGGTAACTTTACTCCCAATGGTCACATCAACAATAAAATCTCCTTGCCAAAGTTCAGACCCGAGTGCAAGACTGATTTGCCTGCCCGTCCTCCCTCAATCTGCAGTCAAAAAATAATTTATAACCAACAAATACTGGTAAAATAAACAGCCACAGAGAGCTAGCATAGCTGATCTAGAGAAGAGATGGGATGAACAATTGTATCCTTTGCTCTGAACTGTTTCTGGAAAGGTGCAGAAACAGTGAATAGGGGAAAGGAGATTTTCCCATGAGATATTTGGTCCCTTCCATTGATGATTTAAAGAAGAAAAGGTAAAAACTTATGAAGATCTGAGACTCCGAGCAGTAAGTCAGCTAAGGATAGACACTGAAGTGGGAGAAGGTGATGGCTCTACATTTAAACAATAATGGAATAATCAGTTGAATGTATTCTATAATTTTCAAACTTGTGGGAGGTGCTACAAAAGGAACAAAAACAAAACCTACTGACAATATGCAATATGTAAATGTATAATTTTAAGGTTGAGAAAAGTCTTTATTGTTGGAGAACACAAGTTCCAGGTGCGTACTACTAAGACCTGGTTACTTGTCCAACTTTGCTACAGTTTGTTCTGCAAATATGAAGAGCTTGAGTTGCAAATCAATTGATCTCCTTGAAGATTCAGGTGACAGGAGAAAAGTCAGAAGATTTTGTCCTTTGGGAAGGAATCTTATCTTAATTTATAAGTAGACAAAGGCCTAGAGATGTCAAATGACTTTCTCCATGCCACAGTGCTCGTGCAGAATGGAATTTGGTCTAGTGTTCAGGTTCTGATGATGAATCCTGAGTCCCTGATGTCAGAGGCCGAGGTTGGTTTGACCCCGTGGACCTGTGGGATACAAATGATACTCTTCAAATTAACTACTGGGATTTACTCCTCTGCTTGAAGGGAGCCTACAGAGGTCACATTGAGAAATAGGTAAAGCCTTTTACAGAGTTCCTAAAACTCAGATCTATTTTAAATTAACAATTTAAACAGAAAATGTGAGTGATGCAACATACTTAAGTATTTAAGCACCTGGCTCTCGAATGAGCCATTCCTTATTTTCTGTTCACCTCTGCCTCTGTGTCCTTTGGTAATGTTAATTTCCCTAAACCTAGTTCCTTTTCTATAAGGTGGAGATAATGATGGTACCTACCTTGTATAATGCTTGTGAGGGTTTATTCATAGAAATAAAAAATGGTGAGATGTATGAGATAGGAGACAGAGTAGAGGGAACCAGGTGTGAAAAATAAAAAGTGTAAACATATCAAGATAAGTCAAAGAATATTAGCATTTATGGAACCAATTTTTCTTACTATTTATTAAACTCTATTCCTCTTCCTTCTTCTGTAGCTAAAATAGTTCCTCTCAAATGTATTTGGCTTGGTTACTATCTTTAAGTACATCAGTCACACACCCTATTCAAAGAGAGAGACTTTAAAAATTGTTTTAATCCACATAAGTTTTATCCTGGCAGAGTCAGCAGGAAAATCTACCCAGAAATTAAGAAGTGGTTATTAGAACCACAGGAGCTCAGTAGAGTGGGGCAGGAAGATCTAGGCTGTGTTGAAGGATTTGCAAAGAGTTCTAGAATTGGCATTGGAAGTCACTGAGCTGACTCATTCTTTTTAAAGAAGAGCAAGTAAAGGCACAGAGAGGTTACTCATGTATATGAGGTCTCTTGGAACTTCCACTTGGAGACCACTAATCTTGATTCTCCACTTTTATATTTATTTCCTTTATTTCAGTTTTATTTTCTATCTTCTTTAATATTTCACATACTAGATTGGTAGGGGCATGTCAGTGCTTCCACATAATTTGGTTCTTATTCTTTGAATGTGCTGTGATTTTTTTTTCAGGACACTACCAGGGTGATTTTGGCGCAGGTGTGCTGGCTGACTAAATTTCTTGGTGGTTCCTGTTCTGCACCTGTCTCCAAAGTTGGCAAAGATTCTGTACCAGAGAGTGGAGTCTGGCCCTTGCCCATGACTATATCTCCTCTTGTTATCTTCTCCATTACCTTGATCCTGTCTCCCAACAACTTCTGAGAAGCAAATTAAGAAACACAGACAGCAGCTGGAACCAGCTGGCAAGCCCTCTCTTCCGAACAGGAAACATTTCATCTTTGGAAGACCTTTCCAGATAATATGACAAATTGTTTGCAGGAGGAATGAGCCCCAGGCAATAACTGCACCACTGATGACCAAGATGAGGACTACCCTGACACTATTTCATGTACTAGGCAGTGATGAATCTGGATGTGGGGACCTTGACCTTTCTCTTTAAGACCTAAAATCGACAGATCAATAGCAACAGATCAATAACAGCCTCACAAAGCTTCAAATATCTATTCTCAGAGCACCTAGTATTTACAGAATAGTAGCAGGTAATCATTTGGCAGTGCTTGAATTTCTGTGAGATTTATATCCTAGACTAGTGAGTCGAACTTCAGAATTCATCTAAATTACCTGGAGGATTTTATAAAACATAGATTGCTGGGCTCACACCCTAAGAGGTCTAGGTTGTACCCAAGGATTTACATTTCTAGCAAGTTCCCAGCAGCTGATGTTGCTGGACCAAGGACCATATTTTTAAAAATATTTCCTTAGGAAAAAGTGGCATGTCTTTTTTGACCTTTCACCCTAATTTTCTGCCTCATTCATACTTTGTTTTTAAATTCAATTTTTCAGAGTTTCTTTCTAGTAAAAATTTGCTTGCAAATCTTTTTCATGCTCAAACACAAATTTTTATTGCGGTACAGAATTTATGTCTGTCTCTTTCCACATGTTCCTTTAGGAAGTATTTTGACTGATAAAGTTAGAAGTTGCAGATGTAGATCTTTTTCCAGTACCTTCCCCACTGTGTCTTTGCACACACTGATGTTCCTGGGGACTTCTGATCTGTGAAACTGGAGAAAGTGCGCGGGGGTGAGGCTTACTGTAGATAATTTTCTCAAAGAGTGGCATAGAGAATGGCATTTTCTTTGCTCTCCAGCTGTTTCCTTGGACTGGGTTTCAGCCATCATGTTTACAAGGATAAAAGAAAGAAAATGAAATTGTTTAAAGAAATTTTTTATGGAATTATGAGAACAAACAGACTGATTTGGAGATCCAGGGCAAGTGGGTGGGATTTTCATGCTCCAGTACCTATTTAGTCATAGACCTCCTCAAGGGGTCTTCTGAGTTTTCAGGAGCTTCAGCTTTTTCCTTCTAGTTGTCTGAGGGTAGTTCTGAAAATATGTGCTGACTGTTGGAATCTAAAGCACATCAAATGAAAATGGTATAAATGGAAACCAATGGAAATCACATACTAACGTGGTTAAATGCTATTGCAGGGGATTGAGGAGGATCTAATATTGCCTAATAGAAGAGAGAGACCTTTAACAAGTAGACGAAGTCTGTTGGGAACAGGGTGCATGGGAATCCTTGAAGACATATATTTATTTGACTTTGATGGTTACTCATCATCTTTGTCTTGGAAACTGTGTTTATGAGTTTCCAAGGTATTGGGTGCTCTCTGGTTCAAAATTGTCCACTGAAGAGTTCTGTTTCTTTGGATCATCAGTGTTGAGAGGAGCCTGACTCATTTATTACATTTGAGAATCTCGGTAAAGGTGCCCAACTCAAGCTTTCTCCAGAGTGAGGTTGGCAACTGAGTATTTAAATCTTCTTTCTATGTTGTCTAATTGTTTCAGGCAATGAGCCTGAGGGCTGGGGAACAGCCTGCCTATTTCTTTTCATGCTTATTGCCTTTTATCCTGGGTATCCAGGTGCCACCTAAAGTAGCGGGCTGGCGTTCAGATGCCTCCACAGTAGTGAATTTTGTAGTATCATTTGCATGTTTAACCTTCCTCTGTTTCTCTTATTCTCAAACAGATGCAGGCAAAGACATTTATGCAGCACTTTCTATGCTGATGAATAAGGCTGGGATTTTGATGAAATAAATATTTGTTAGGACAATTTGAGTCGTATTCCTTTGGTCTCTTTTAAGAAGGGCCTATTTGGCAGCTGTGTTATAATGATGTTTCATGAGTGATTGTACCTCAGGCTTTCTTCACATCATTCTAGGACCATGTTATGATTTATCTTCCACACTGATGCAGAAGTCCTGAGGTTCTGCTTTTCCATTTCGTGGAAACAACATCAGTCAAACGACCAGAAGACATGGCTTCAATTATGTCCTCTCACTGACAAACTAGGTGACTTCTGACACATGGCCAAATCTAGTTCCACTTACTCAGCAAGGTCATGATGAGGGTCAAAAGGAAGTAAATCAATTTGTAGGGTCATTAAGAAGAATGCAAAATACACAATTTATGAGATATACGATACCATCCAATTATCAATTGTACTGGATCACTGTGATCAATATCAGCACACCCGTCTAAGGAGACCAACCTGCCTTCTAGGTGGTTTTCCTACTTAGATCCACCTGGGATCAAATCCAGGTTATCTCTTTTATGAACCATTTAATCTTAGCCTTACTTTGCCTATATTTTCCTTTCAGGGCATAATGAGGATTCTAGCTAACAGATAAATGCCTGGAAGAGTTTCTGCTACTCAATCAACAATATTTTATTATCAGTTTATTTTTTGACTCACGTCAACTATAAGAACTTTTGGTATGATGTAGAATGGACTCTGGCAATGAGTGCTAATGCCAAGACAGAAGATTCATTGTGGAACTTGTCTTTAGCTCAAGGACTCTGACTTCATAAAGAAGTGCTGAGTTTCCCTAAGGGGGGGGAAAGAAATGCCTCAGGGGAAAGCCATCACTGATTTTCAGATGTTGGCATCTATTACTCTTTTTTTTTTTTCTTTTGACCAAAGGACCTACTTTTAGGCCTCATGTTCCATTTTGTGTCTGCTTAGTCTTGCTTAACCCTGAGCTTTTGGCAAAACAGCCTACTCCTACTTCAGAGTTGTGAACAACACAACTTTTGCAGCAAAGGGATGGAACACAAAGCTATCTCTGGCAACATGCCCAAACGAGGCTTTTTCTCCCATAACGTAATTTACAATTAGTTTTAACTCAAGCAGTCATGGTCTGTAACTTAAGTAGCACCTTCTGGTTCTTTTCTCGATTTGTGCGGACCACATGGTGTAATACCATAAATACATACACATATGTCTTGAGTTTTATGTCTGTTTTAGTATACTGACCTCTCCAGATTTATTCTAGGTTTCTCTGGATATGGGCCATGTCTTTTTATCCCATAGTACTAATGTAGAAAATATAGAATGAAGAATGAAAGCCTAATGGAGTTTTGTATGCAGTAGGTATTCGAGGTGAGCTTGTCAGATGGAAAGGCAAAACTGGTTTCCATCTCGAAGATCAGCCACTCTCATGTTGTACGTTGTTGCTTAAACTTCTTAGGAGACAGATCAATGTGTTTTGCTGACCACTTTGCAAGTGTTTGATTAATGACAGCATGATGGGAGATTAGAGTGCACCAGAAGAATAATCATATATTAAAATTTATTCAATGTGTTTTTATTCTGAAGTGCACAAGGCCCAAAGAGTCCCAACAACATTGTCTTATTTGTAGATACTTAAAAAAATGCAACTGTATGCCCTTATCCCTACCTGGGAGGCATGGTGATTAAAAAATATGGAAGGAGGTTTCTGAAATGATGTGAGATTTTGTGTCCTGGTTTAGAGGTTGGTGAGACAGGTCTGCTCAACTCTGTGAAAATTCATCCAGCTTATTGCTTATAATTTGTGCACTTATATTTCTGTATCTTATTTCTTCATGAAAGAAAAATTCTTGTTCTTGTATCTCATTTGTGCAGAACAGGAGTAAAAACAATGCCAGTTTGTCTCAGAATAGAGCTGATGTTTTTGTGACCTCTCTTCAATGTTTTCTGCCCTGTAAACCTTGGAAATGAGAAAACCTACTCAGATGGAATTGTCACCAGGACTTGGAAGCAGATTTTTACAGAAATGAAAATTCAACCACCTTTTGAGGTAGACAGCCTAGAATGTGTCTTGGTTAGACATAGAATGCCTAATTAGAAGTGAGACATGAGTCTTGTCTATTGTTTGCCATGAGCATAGATATGAGTGGGGTCAAATGGCTCAGCTCCTGCTGCAGGTCTGCAGAGGGTATGGCTGTCTCACAGGGCTCACAGCTGGACAGATGTTTATGGGGAATGTTACAAGACATTTGTATGTCCAAGCAGATATTCAAACAATATGGTTTATTAGAGGATCCAAAATATGCACTTGTGGCTGGCTTTACTTTTGAGAGAATAAATCTTTAAATATACATAAACTAAGGCTTAGCAGTCCAACAGCATTCTTGCTAAGCATAAATTTTCCAGTGAGCAATAAGTCATTTTATATTTCTGTCTTCCTTTTTCTGGAAGTTTGCACAAATCTCTAGTAACACTATTTTATATTATCTATCTGACAAATCTGTCTTTGAAGACAGAAATACTGAATGCCATCATAAAATAAATTTTGTGATCAAATAACCCCAGTTTTTTAGTTTCTCAATTTCATTCAGAGATACCCAGGATGGTGTCTTTCAACAATGTAACAGAATCACCTGTATTTCTTACTAAAAATGTGAATTGCTGGGTCCCAGCCCACAATAACAAAGCTCTGGTGCTCAAGTCCAGGATGCTGCATTTAAAATGCATTTTCATGATAATTTTCATATATACTAAACGCTGAAAGCCATTAGTCCTTTGGTTACTGTCAGTATAAAACATACATTGGGATTGATGCAAGAAATGTCCCAAGAATTATCTGGGGAAGACTGTGTGGCACACTTTTACAACATTGGGATCATGGTACCACCAAGAGGGGTTCCTCTGAACTTAGATGTGAAAGATGTGCAAAACCTCCCTAGCCTGTCTTCCCAGCAAGAGGACACAAGAAGGTCTTTGTGTGCAGAGAGCCCGGCAACCTTTCCCTCTCAGTGTTATGCACCTCTGTCCTTCGTGTTGGCAGAAATTCTGACTTTTGGATTCCCTTTGAATCACAAAATTGTTCTTTTCTGTGCATTCTGTTTTGCCACAGCAGGCTATTTCTAAAGGAACGCTGTTGCTTTTCTTTTTGTGGATTGTTTTCTTTTTTTCCAAAAGACAGTTGAAAGAATCCTCCCCTCTGGGTTGTGCTCAGTTGACTTTATTACAAGGACACAGCACTGAAAAGTGCATCTAGGGATGTTCTAGTTAAAGGCAGCAGAAAGAGAATTTTGTTGGAGAAGTAACTAGAAATAACCACAAGGACTAAAAAAATTACCACGGGTATAAATCAGTGTTCCGAAAAAATGTTTGCAAGGAACAGCCCAAGGCAAACTGGTTAGTCTCTTCCATTCCCAGAATCAGTCTGGATATTGAAATTAGAATCATTAAGAGCTTCTGAGTATCGTATTATTTCATTATTTTCACATTAATGTTGCAATTTGATCAGCTTTGTTCAGCTTTGGGGGAGAATAAAAATGGAAGCTTTGCAAATTGGTTAAGGAAGATGTCAAATTCCAGAGAAAGGTTTCTAAGAATTGTAGATGTTGGTGTGGTATCTGAGAACCTCACAGAAAGAGGTCCATGTAGCAGGGGGGTGGTTGGCAGAGGCCAGAGATGCTATGAAGCATATTCTGTGTTCTAAACAGTCTCTCACTCAGTAATAAAAATTATCTGGTCTCAAATGTCAAATGATCAAGTTTGAATCTGAAAGCATAGCATAATACTGTTAAGATTAAGGAAATCCCCAGATTTGTGATGACTCAGACAGTCATTTCAGCTTTGTTTGGAACACAAGATACCACAAAAGTACGCTGGAGGAGGTATGAGCCCTGCAGGCTCAGTGAAAAATTTGTGTTAACACAATGGAAAGAAGACAGAACTCACCATTCCTATTTTGTTTCATTGTCTATAAAAGGAAAGCTCTTTTTTTCCCCAGTGGAAAGCAGAACAAGGTTGTATTGTGTACTAAGTACATGAGGTCAGTAAAATAAGATTCAAAATATCTAAAACAACTCAATACCTGTAAATAAAAATAGCCACACTTTTAAAATGCTATCAGAATTCAGAAATGTGATTTCCAGGTCTCTGTCATAGGCAATAACCTCTGAGGACCTAAAAAGAAGTTGCAAAAAAAAAAAAAAATAGAAATAGTGAAATACTTCCCTTATTCTCACAAAGCAACCTTCTTTTTGATATAAACTGGTAAGCTTGACATTTACAACCTTACAAAATTCTAAACTAGACTACATTGTTTATATACCTTTAGGAGAGACAAGATGCACAGTCTTATTTGAATGCATTAAGGTGAAGACAACTGAAGCTAACCTCATTTTATTTGTAGATACCTTTATGAGCTTGATAGATACAAGGAGCTCTCCAATTAGAATTTCTTTTACAGTTATCTATGGTAGTAGAATTTCATACTCTTCATCATTGGTCTTACAAAACATTTTTAAGCCAATGAATGAAATAAGATGACTAAAAGCAAGGAAGAACAATGCAAATGTTGATTATAATAAAAATTTGATATGGATCATCTCAATAGATTAGATTGAAGAGTTTAAGCTTTCCAAAGGAAATTTGAGAGTAGGGAAAACATTCTCCTAAATTTATTCCTAAAGTTAAACATGGTTATAAAAATAAGGAAGATATACTACAGCAGTGGTTTCTAAAAAGCATCTATGGGCAGTAGACTACAACCTGAACAATATTAGATATGTGTCAAAAGATACAAAATAATTAATCAAACATTACATTGCTTAGGAGGAGACCACAGAGAAAATCATTTGTGCTAATTCTATCCCAGAATTCTCACACAGAATTCTAATTCTACTGCAGAATTCTCACACAGAATTCTGTGGCCTTGAGGTATGACCTTTTAAGGAGAAATAATTGAGCATCTATGAATATGAGAATGATGCCACATTGGTTTAGAAACTATGATCTAAAAGAACTATTTGAAAGAACAAGAAAAAAAATGTAGTGAAGACCTGATGAGGAGGTTCCTTCAGATTTCAGAAAGTACATAAGAGTGGTTGTTCCACGCTAAAGACTCACACCAGGCTGTAGAGATTAGAAGATGTTTGTATTTCATAGAAAGTTACTGTCAGCATAGACATGACATGACAGAGGACCATGATTATAGGAGAGCGCAGAAGTGCCCTGACAAAATTGAATCAGGATGTTGAATAAAGTATTCATTTATGTGATGGGAAAAGGATTAAATCATAAAGTCCCATTGCTGGTTGCTTACCTGAATCATCTGGGCTATATCTTCTAAAAACACTGCTGTAAGGGATTTATCCCAGAAATTCTAATTTGATAGGTGTCTGGCAGGGGCCAATAATTTGAACCTTTTTAATAGAAAGTTTCTTAGGACATTCAGATGTGCAGTCTGATTTGAGATGAAAAAGGGCCTCTAAGCTCCCTTCTAATGCTCAGCTACATGCTTGGAAGTATAGGTGGGGACCTGCTGGGTATTGTCTCCAGGCCTGCCAATTGGCTTGATGGTGGACCGTAATGGAAATGCACTTGCTCTGTCTGATTACATTTTGCACAGTCTCTATCAAAGCCAAGTGCCTGGGTGAGGAATTTACAAAGGTTATCTCTCTTAAGTTTAACAGTAAACACACGAGGAAGGTCTTGTTTGTGCGGTCATTTTATGCTTGTAGAGACTGAGGTAATGAGACAATGACTTAGTAGCACAGTTTGGGTCCAGGTCCAGCTTATTTGATGGCAAAGTTGTTTTTCACTCTTTGCCTTCCACAGTACAGTTTTGAAAACAAAAAATATTAAGAAGTATCACCTGATGCATCTGGAAAAGGTAGAAAAATGACAAATGCGAGATACTTCTTTTTTTCTCTTCTACCGCCCTGTTTACAACCGTGTCTTTTCTACAAGTTCTTCATTCTCTCCTCTTTCCATACCTCAGGGAGGCATGTGTTTCTTTCAATGTTTACTTAGGTTGCCTTCATTTATTAAACTGTCAAAACTGTCTTGGATGTTTGATTTTTTTCAAATCAATACTAACAATATTTTTTGTGGTGTATTGAGATCATTATTTATCTTTCAAGAATTTATTGAGCTGATAGGAAAGAAGTGGTTTGAAGAAACAGTAGGCATGAGCACCATGCCCTTGTCCTCAGTGTCTTCTGTTACAGATGATAATCCACAGTAGGCTGCAGAAGAAAAGAATAAACCAGAAATACCAATGAAGAACCCCCCAGCCAAACCCCAACATTATTTCTGAAAAATTCTGCACAAATTAAACCAGTATGCTTGACTGTGTGTCTTTTTCCTATGCTTTAGCTTATAAATGATGTACATCATCAAATATTTGCTCAGAAAATCATGTTTTGAGCTGTAACAGTATCCTGTCTCTTTCTTTGTGTACTTGACTTGGGTTACTAAAACATCTGAGTTGGAATTCTAATTTCCCCAAACACAACTGCTATAGCAGCAGATATTCAGGAAGTATTTATAATCAATATTCTTTTGAATAAAGCATGAACACAGAGGGAAAACTGCCCAACATTTGTTAGCTCTCAGCCATACTCATTTAAGTCTCCTCTGACCACTTTTCATATAGCTGATGACCTTTGAAATATAAATCACACAAATTAAAAGTCTCCTTCAAGCAAAGAACGACTATTGTTTTTAAAATGTTTCTTTGAAAAAATGGTGAATTTAAGTAAAAACAGCAGGCATGCTGTTAGATTTGCCTGACCTTTCTGTAAATATGATGGATCGAGTTCCAGTGCAAACACTGTACCCTGATAAGTTCCATGTGTGCAGTGGCAGTTCTCCAGGCAGAGTAGATTGATTTTACCGAGCTGCTTTAAAGAGAAGCAGGAAGGTGAGAGCCGACTGCCAAGCTGGATCAGACCTTCCAGGGTTATTTAATAAGCCATCATTAGGCTGTAGAATTCTTTTCAGCTTTTCACCTCTGCTCACATTTAACTGGTTTCCCTCTTCACAGCTGCTTCTCACATATCATCCTCAAACTCTTGCTGGAGATACGGTGAAGGCTGAATTTTATCTAAGCATTGGATTTCCATTAGACTAAACAAGGAGCAAAAAGTGCAAAGGGAAAAGTGCATTTGATGGAGATTGAGCATGCTGTCTGATTTTCACGTTCCTTTGATAAATCTTGTTTCTTTTCAGTCACTTAACAGCTGTTGAGTTCTCAAATGGGGAGAAGAATGATAGGAGGTTTGGAAGGCCAGCTGTAATTCTGTTGGAAAGTGGGGTATAGGCAGGCTCTTTTCCGTCTCTGTATAACCAAGATACTGGATAGGAAATTTTTCTGAGTGTTTTTATTTTTATTTTAGAGCAGAGGATAGTATATTTTCTCCATAAAGGGCACTATAGTATTTTAGGCTTTGTGGGTCCCAAAGCAAAACTGAGGACCTTGTATAAGTATTTAGACATCAAGAAAGGAAAGAAATGTCCATACAATTTTTTAAGGCAATCCGATATATTAATGATAATTGAGGGGGCTGGGGATTTAGCTCAGAGGCAAAGCGCAAGGTCATGAGTTCAGTTCCCGGTACTGGAGAAAAACCAAAAAACCAAAACAAAACAAAACAAAACAAAACAAAACAAAAAACCCAAACAGATAATTGAGTACAATTTTTGGCAATGCATTTCTTCTAATAAAAATGGAGTTTTGTTGTTGAAGAAGGGGTGGGTAAACTCTAGCAAAATGAGAATACAAACCATATCCCCCACCATCAGACTGATTTCAGATGTTTACCAATAGAACAATTTTAACTCACAGGTGCTACATCACACACACACACACACACACACACACACACACACACACACATGCACCACACGAACCAGAGTCAATCCCTGAGATGTAGTGTGCCAACCCCTGTCTGGTGGCACGTTATGACTCTTGAAAGAGGCAACACAGAAAGTAGGCTTCAGATAGTTAGAAAATAAAATGTGACTTTGGAAGATGAGAATTCCAGAACTTAAGCACAATAATGCAGGTTAAATCTCTAGGTCATAGGACAATGGAAACTCAGAAAAAGGTGAGGATATTGGTTTTATGTGGACAGTCACCCAAGAAGTAACATGCATTCATTTATAGCTCAAAATTTAAAAATATATTTTTGCTTAATTTAATTCAAATTTTCCATACTCATTACATTCTCTATGATCATTTTAATGATCATTTTATTGTTTGTCATTATCCATGGCCAATTTACATTTTTAGTTTTCTCCTGTAGCTTATAAAATTCTGCATATCTTAGTGTCAAAGCTTAGTTACTGAGTTCTGGTAGATGATTTATATAAGCAAAGAATTTCTCAATTTTGTTTGAAGTAATTTGTCCAGTGATTTGTTTATATATCAGTCAGTCAGGGAGTAATACGCATTCAGGAAGTTGTGATTTTACTTTGGCTTGGAAGTTGTGGTCTATGGTGTCCAGATTTTATATACTATAGAATAATATTACATTTTTAAAAGTAAATATCCAGTTTAATGCATTAAGCTGTTGATCTGTCCCTAAACAACATTAAATTTTCTTCCCAAATTGGCCTGGAATAGTCTAGTCAGTCCATTACATTGTCTATAAAAGCTTTGCCCATCAGATGAAGTTAGAATGTCTCACATTTCATTTTAGGCTGAGCAAATGTTTGGTGGGCCAGAGAGGAATGTATCCATAGTTCTCTATGAGATCTGTGATAGGCTGAGTTGTGTGAAGGCAGAGCCTGAGGCAAGGGTGAAGTACGGGCATTTTATCTAGAGCATGAGAAAGAAGCAAAGACAAAGTCAAGAATGATATGGAGCAGTGTGAGGTGTTGCATTAACTCACCAGCTCTCACTTTGCAAGTCACTGAGAGAAAACATCCTACACTGTTTGGCTAGTGCATTTAAAAGACATCATAGTCTCCTTGGAAAACTCTGGTGGAGAAAAGGCCATGAGAGGAGTAAGGGTAGGGGGTTATCTGCCCACTGCCTCTCATCTCCTATTTCTCCTTTGATCTGTATGTATTTCACGGGCAGTTGCCTTCCCAACACTTCTGTATAACATCTTTCAGCCCTTTTCCTGGTTTTGTGGGATGCCAGGCTGTTTCATTTGCCATGTTGTGTTCCATGTAAGTCCAGAGGAGGGAAGACAACCAGAAACCTCAGGTAGGTGAATGACTGAGCTAAAAGCACAGCATTAACTCAGGAGGAAGTTTAATATTCGCAGGGCAACTGATTGTTCAGTAGAGTAATAATGGTGGGTGAGATAGCAAGTTAGCCTTATAGAAAAGTTGACCTCAGAAAGAGACAAATTAATAAACCTAAGGTACAACTGATCTCATTAAAACAGTGGGTGCAATTCAGACTTCTAGAGAAGTAGCAAGTGGGTCATTTCCCATATGGCAATTAATACTGACTGGATACAAACATTAAAATCTGGGAGACAAATGCTGGGGCCAATAGTGGACTGGTCTGGCTGGAGTGATCTCAGACTTGTTTCTTTATGTTGAATGATTAACACTGTTGGATACTTTTCCAACTTTTCTCTTGCCTTCCACTTTATTGTATGAAACATGCAAAATTTAGTTCAAGTCCTGTGTCTTCTCCACATGCCCCCATGCTTCAGGGAAAGCCACAGTTCTGGAGATTTGATTTTGATTGGTCCAAATCAATCAAAGTAGTCCCATGTCTCTTGCTAGGGACTGGCTGAGAGAGGTGAACATATGACTCAGTTATGCTAGATGAAGAGAAATCTGTGGGCTTCTTCAAGAGTTCTCCTGTTCATTAAGAAGAGATAGGGGCATGTACGCTGTCATGTGTGCCTATATTATCTATGGCTGTTGTGAAACCATGACACCAAAACCAGCGAAACACCCAATCAAAAGAGAGAACTACAGACCAATCTCCCTAACGAATGCTGATGCAAAAATCCTTAATAAAATACTAGCAAACAGAATGCAGCAAATTATCAAGAAGATTATATCCCATAGCCAAGTGGGATTCATCCCAGGAATCCAGGGATGGTTCAACATATGCAAATCAATAAATGTAACATACCATATCAAGAGCCAAAGACAAAAACACATGATCATCTCAGTACATGCAGAAAAAGCTTTTGATAAAGCCAAAAACTCACTCCTGATAAAAATTCTATAGAAAATTGGAGTAGATGGTTTTACCCCAATTTGATAAAAGCCATCTTTGTCAGAACAACAGTCAACATCATACTAAATGGAGAAAACCCAAAACCTTTCAATCTAAAATCAGGAACAAGACAAGGATATCCACTGTCACCACTCCTATTCAGTATAGTTCTGGAACCATTAACCAGAGCAATTAGACAAGATGGAGAAATAAAAGGAATAAGGATAGGCAAGAAAGAAGTGAAATGATTATTCACAGATTACCCAGTCCTCTATATAAAAAACCCCAAAAACTGTACCAAAAGACTTTGAGATTTAATCACAAATTCAGTAGTGTAGCTGGATACAAAGTCAACACTCAAAAATCAATAGTGTTTCTGTACACAAATAACAAACTCACTGAGAGAAATTAAGGAAGCCACAGCCTTCACAATAGCATCCAAAAAACGAAATACTTTGGAATCAATCTAACAAAGGGAGTAAAAGATCTATACATTGAAAATTACAGTAGTCTGAAAAAAGAGATCAAAGAGGATTTCAGAAAATGGAAAGATATTCCTTGCTCATAGATAGGAAGAACGAACATTGTGAAAATAGCCAAGTCCTAAAACTCTTACATAGATTTAATGCAATCCTACTCAAAATATCATCAGCATACCCTACAGATCTAGAGAAAATATTCCTTAATTTCATCTGGGACCAGAAGAGACCTAGAATAGCAAAGGTAATCCTGGGCAACAAATGAAACGTAGGTGGCTTCACATTACCTGACTTAAAATTATACTACAAAAAGACTGATAAAATGAATGTGGTACTGGCAAGCAAACCAACCTGAAGATCAATGGGACAGATTAGAAAATGCAGACACAATTACAAACACACCCAGCCACTTTATGTTTGACAAAGGGTCAAACATATTGGAAGAAAGAAAGCCTTTTTAATAAATGGGGCTGGAAAAACTGGCATTCCGCATGCCGAAGACTAAAACTAGATTCATGTCTATCATCATGCACTAAACTAAAGTAAAAATGGATCAAAGTTTTAAATATTAAAACATAAACACTAAATCTACTGCAAGACAATATAGGTGAAAATCTTAAAGACATAGGAATAGGCAGAGAGTTCATGAACAAAAACCAAACTGCACTGGAAATACTTCAAAGAACCAACAACTGGGATCTCATCTTATTAAAAAGTATTTGCACATCAAATAAAATTACCAACGGGTGAAAAGAAAACCCACAAATTGGGAAAAAATTTTATAACTGTCCCTCAGACAAAGGACTTCTATCTAGAATATATAAAGAATTAAAAAAAGCAGACGGCCAAAATTCAAAGACCTAATCTAAAAGGGGCACCAGAGATGATTACATACTTCTAAGATGAAGAAATACTAAGGCCAAGTGAATATATGAAAAAATATTCAACATCATTTGTCATTTGAGAAATGCAAATTAAAACAACACTGAGATTCCATTTCACCCCAAAAGGAATGGCTATCATAAAAAAAAAAATAGCCAATAACAAATTTTGGTTAGGCTGATTTGAGAATGGAACGATTCTCCAGTGTTGGTGGGGGTGCAGACTGGTACAACAACCATGGAAATCAGTGTGGAGATTCCTCAAAAAACTAGAGTTAGAGTTCCCATTTGACCCAGCTATTCCCCTTCTGGGTATTTTCCCAGGAGAATTGAAAACATCAGACTACAGGTATATATGTGTGTACATGTTTATAGAAGCACAATTTGTCATAGCTAAATCTTGGAAACAATCCAAATGTCAATCAACTGAAGAATGGATAAAAAATATATGGTATTTTTATACAATGGAGTATTAATCTGCTATAAAAAAAAGATAAACGTGAGGCTTTTATAGGTAAATGACTGCTCTGTTGTAGAGAAGGATAAGCTTGAGACATTTCTAGGTAAATGGATGCACCTTGAGACCATACTCTCAAGTGAAATAAATCAGACACACCTGTTTTAAATTCCACATTGTTTCTCAGGTGTGAGAAACTGAAAGTATAAATAAGGACTAAAATGAATAATAGATATTGGTAAATTGGAAGAAACGATTCAAATGAGAAGGGGAACAGGAAAGGGAGAGGGAAGAGTCAGAAAAGACAAGAGAAAAAGAGAATAAAAGGAAAAAATGGAAACATTTGAATGGAAGGGAAGGGAATGGGAAAAAAGAAATATGTTATGCCATGTACAGGTACAAATTCCCTATGATGAATGTAATCACTATGTATGTACAAAAAGTCCCAACAAAAAAAGAAACTAAGGAAGAAAAACTTTGAGTTGGGCCCTGTTGACAAAGAATTATATACTCAGCAGATGGTAAATAATTTTGAGGGGAAACTGAACTGTCCATTGCTAAAAAGACACATGTGACCTGTTATGGTATAAAGATAAGTAGGTCTTTACTTCTCACTGAGAGGAGGCAGGGAGGGACTGCAGCAGGACAGGGAGATGTAGCAGAAGCTATGTCAAATAATAGACCGAGTTTTTATAATCCTTAGGCCTTATCTTATTTTGTTAATAATTTTTCTTTTTCTACTACAGACAGAGATAATGACAAATACCTTAGAGGTGTGTTAAAAAGAGACATTTTATATAAAGCTTTAGGAACAATGCAGTCAACATGGCTCCTTTTCCCTACAACATGCTTGTTGATATTCCTCAGACTGACAAAAAAGGAATTTTTTTCTACCATGGAAAATGTCTTGACTTTTGCTAACTAACTGGATGTGAGGATATAGTAGACAAATTGCTAGCTTCATCTGGTTTTGTCTCCACTCAGTAACCAGGAAAGTACATTTTAGACACGAGATCCTGTGTTTTTAATGTTCATTTAAATTTAATTATAATAAAAGCATATCTGTGATCCTTTCAGATATGTATTATAGAATTTTTGCCATAGGTGGCAATAAATATCCAAAATAACATATTAGCTCTCAGTGTATTTCTACTCACATGATAAGCTACATTTCTTAAAGCACAGAGATTTTTCAAATGCAATTACCCTAAAGCTAAGGCTTATTTACCTTCTCCCATCAAAATTTAATTTTAAGACTTGCACCAGGCTGTGCTAACTTAGCATGAATAATTTACGTGAAATACACTTGGTACATATTATATCAAGCAGTTTAAATGTTTGTGATGATGTTGGCTTAAATCATCCTGGCTAGTATATAATCTAAGTTATACTGGAAATAACTTCATGTTAAAACTTCAAAAGCTGATTCCTTAGCTTGAGCTCTGTGCAGCTCCTCTGTTCTATGATTGTCCCAGAGAATCCCCCACTAGAAGTTTCTCCAATGTTCTCTACTCCAATGGAAGAGCCCAACTTGAGTAGAATGCTCACTAATCTCCTAACAGAGCCTGACTCTGTAGGTCAGAATGGCATAGCCAGTCACACAGAGAGATTGGTTTGTGTCAGATAATGATGGTTGTGGATAATAACAAGCCATCCAAAAGCATACATCTGAAAATCACCTTTTATTGTCCTCTTCTTGCAAAAGCAATACATTGTCATTACAGGTCTTTTAGGAAAAATAATTCCTGGAGATAACCATTTTAACCATATGATTTGTAGTTGTCAGTCTTTTCTTTTTTCTTAGTTTTGCACATGCACAAAATAAAATTTTATGTATGATTGGTAAAATTAGGTAAAATATTTATGCTATCTTGTGTACTGCTATTTTAGATGTGGATGTCTTTCCATAAATGTTTATTTTCAAAGATTGTATAGTTCTTTATCATCTATATGCACCATAGCTTATTTATGTCTCACTTTCTTGTTGATGGGATTCATATTATCTTCCACTATTCTCCATTACACTCAATATGGGAATGAAAATGGTGTACAAATATTGCACACCATGTGGTGATCATCTCTCTGGAAACTGTAAGAGAATCAGTTGAAAAACTATTAGGAAAAATAAAAGCACTGAACAAGGTGGTCAGTTATAAAATGTGTATATCAAAATCAATAGCTTTCTTAATAGAGCAACAGAAATTGATTAGAATCTTTAATACAAAGGTAGATCTCATTCACAATAGCAACAAAAGCATAAAGTACTTAGGAATAAATAATAAAAGTGTCTAAGACCCATGTTACTATGGGTGAATATGATCTCAATTTGTCCCCAAAATATTCATGTGCTAGAACACACCAGAGTGGCAATTTTGAGAAGTGCTGAAACTTTTCAGAGGTAAGTCTAGTGGGAGGGATTATACCTTTAAGAGCTATTAAAGTTTTCTTGGAGAGGAGCATTTTTGTATAGAGGAAGTTTCATGAAAATAGGCTATTATAAAACTTGACTACATCACACTTTTGGTTCCTTTTGTATGCAGCTGTTTTCTTTCCTGTTTCTCTGCATGTAGAGACACAACCAGGGGAGAATCTCAACAGAGTACAAATAGACTAGCCAGCCCAGTTTTGGACTTTCAGCCTCCAAATCTGTGAGCTAAGTAAACTTTTAAAAAACAAAGACCAATTATCAGATATTTTTTTCTGTAGCAACACAAAGTAAATGAAGATATGTATAAACAGAATAATATTCTATAGAGAAAATATATGGACCGAAAGAAATACCTATTTGTGCATTCAACAAATCAATATTGCAAGGGTGTAAATGCTCTTGCATTAATTCGTTCTGTCAACCTACCCCTGCAGGAAGTCATAGAGTTTACAGAGAACTGGCTAGGCATTGTTTCATGGTGAACCTGTGGAGCATGTATTGAGCACAGACTATAAGCTTCTTCTTATTCTCATTCCAAATTCCTAGAAATGATATAAAGCAAAGGACAATACTTTAAAAGAAATTTATTACAATGCTGGAAACACATAAGAGGATCTTCCAGTGTTACAAGAAATCTTTGAAATAATTAGTTCAAATTGCATTGGAATGGGAAACTCACAGCGAAGAAATGAACAAGGTACCTTTTCTTCACACAAAATGGGAGCTCAAAGACAGGCTCACAGTCATCAGAGGCTATCCGAGGAGGAAGGAGAAGCTCCGAGGCACCATAGAAGGAGAAATCAGAAGACTCAGCAACATTCTCATACCCAAACTGCACACTCAGCAGACAGAAGAAATCCCTCACTCCCTTCCTCTCTCTTAGAAGCAATTAGTGTGACCACTTGACCCTGAGGGAAAGAGCAGGGTTTCAGTGGCTGTTATAACCAAGGAGAAACACAGGAGAATAAGCTACAGGCCTGTCTTGCTAGATGACACATCCTCTTCTTACCCCGAAGAGCATGACACATCCAGTATTATCAGACAGACTAACACATAATCTCAAAATAAAGAATGCATGCACCACCAAGACTCATTAAGCAGTTTGGAAACACTAACTTTACAAGAGGAAGTCACTCGAATTCACAAACAGATAATTGAATGTAAAGGCTCAGAATTAATAAAGGAAGCTAAAAAAGAATGCAAAAATATTTTAGACTCTTCTCCTAAGACTCCATTAAGCTCCACTTTGTTCTTTTCAGTATGTGCATGGCATTCTAGGCTATTCTATGCCTTGCCCAACCATTACAATATTGAAGGATATTAAAGCACATGCAGTACTCCATTATGATAAGCAAAGTGCAAAGATGATTCACACTAGAAGCTTCTTTGAACATATATGTGAGTATAACTGATATCTTCAGTGAAATGTTTTAAGACATTGGAAACTTTAAAAAATCAACTAGCTAAATAGTTTTAAAAAAGGAAGTATACCAACCAGTCTAGGATAACGATATTTAACATTGATGTTCCTTAAATTTTGATGATTTATTACTTATTAACCACATACAATCTAAAAAAAATATAGAGGGCACTTAAAAATTTTTTTCTTGGCAGAATTAGTGATATTCAAAATTAGGCATTCTTCATTGAAATCTTATTTTGACGAAGGCAGGTGTCATATTTGATACGCTCTGATGTATTTAAAGCCAGGAGTATTGGAGTGATGCTATATTGAGTAAATCAGTGTGGGGCAGATTTTGGGATCTCATTCATTTAGTCACCTGTGACATAGAATTAATTCAAAACCATTTTCTAAGGAAAAGCTTGACTTGGCCTGCCTATAGGCTAATGGGAAAAGCAAACCCCATAGGTCACGTCATTCTTCCTGAGAAGCTGATTTGCTTCTTTTCTTATGAACATTGTGACCTGGGTATCTGACCTGCTTTTCCTTCCTGATTGGCCGCCAGCCATGTTGTGGGTCACAAGTTCACACTGATGTGCAGTTTCGACCTCTTTTCCCTTCTGTTTGTGTCCCGATGTGTTTTTCTTTTGGATTCTAGCTTTTGCTTCAGTCTTATTTTTTGTTCTTCCTTGTGCTTTAGCGTCTCTTTATGCACTGTTTTAAGTTCTTTCTGAAATAAAATGTTACAAAGATTTAAAAAAATGAGTGATGCCTAAACAAACAAACAAAAAAATCAAACACTCAACACACAGGCCAGAAGTTATACTTCCTAATGAGCACTGACAACATCAAAATATTTATCTTGGGAGATAATAAACTTGTTGCAGTTGATGTTGTCATCAGTGAAAACATTTTGAAACCTCTTTTAGAATTTCCTCCCTAGCTCTTGGCATGGTGCGAAAATTTCCTTTGCTTTTAAAAGACTTTATAGGTCATTTTTGTTTTTGGAAAAAGCCCAGTGTTTAATAGGAAAGCCTGCAAATCTAGATGGCTCATTTAGCTGGGTAATTAAACTGGCGCTTTTTATTTTTTTCCAAAAAATTGTATTGTACAATATATACTGATAAGATTGTTTTTTTGTATATACAGGAAATGAACTGACATTGAAAGTATTTTCCCAAAAAGTTTGTGTGAGACTGTGCTGGGATTGTTTAGCAAAGGTCATGCCCTTTGAGGCAATCCATTAGTTAAGATGTATTTGTTCCGATGAATTTCTTCAAAAGCATCTTACCAGCCACTATTGCATCCCCACAATCCAGAAAACAAGAAGGTTCAGTACAGTGTTAATTATGGTGATTAACTTATCACAAGGATGATACATATGGGCCCCCACTCATTTTTAGGGAATAATGAAATTGCTTAGAATCCTAGGCTTTTTGTAACTTGCCTATATGCTGCAGAAGAGTTGTAAGTTTGTTGTGCATAATAGGGGCAAGGAGCTTCACGTCTCTATTAAGATTATTGTTAATAGTATCATACAGCTGTTTATGAGTGGAAAATCTCAAATCATGTGCCCCATGTGCAGGATTATTTTTGAAAGTCTGCTCATGATCTAGTCCTTTAACTGTTGCTCAGCAGGTCTTTTCTGCTGTATGTTATATTTTTAACATCACTGCTACAGCACCGTAGCTTCAAAGTATATTATCAGTGGAAGGGGCCTTAGATGTTATCTAAGCTGTGGGGCTATACCAGGTAGATGTAGAATTATAGGATGCATCAAGTGGTATCATTTGGAGTCTCTAGCTATGTAAATTTGTACACTTGTGTTGATCTTACATCAAGAACTGAAAAACACAAGTAGTTAATTTTGTAAAGTATTGTTTGTGGGAAGGAGATTCCAACTTCATCAGAGACAACTTCAGCTGGGAAACAATGGAAGAAGAGGTAGATATTTGGCAGAACCAAGGATTTGAGAAAAGTGATGAGATGATAAGCTGCACATTATGGCCCAAGCTGATTTCTATGTCTCGGTTGAAGAATAAGAAGATTGGAATTAAACGTGGAATTAAGTTAGGGCTGTGCAGCATACTTTGTGAAAAATGGCATAAAATATCAAAGCAGGGAATGATGAGCTACAGACAGGGTACTATACTGTCTTATATGCAAACAAATCACTGAATTTTATGTAGAGTTTTCTCTGACCAGGTGGAACTGGAGTTGTGCTCATGAAGAGCAATGTTCAGCATTTACTTGGGTTAAACTAAGTAAGATTAAAAAATGTTCTCTGGATGGGCATGGGAGTGCACACTTGTAATCCCTGCACTCAGGAGGCTGAGGCAGGATTGCCACAAGTTCATGACCAATTTGGACTACATAGTGAGACCCTGTCTAAAAAACAAACAGCAACAACAACAACAACAACAAAAGATGTTCTTTGGTACCAGTCTTTCAACACTAGGCTATGTCAGAGACAAGTAGGCGCAATAACTTTACCTACTAATTTTAGAATTGAGAAAACTGAGACCAAAGAGGTGATTAATTAAAATGGATCAAATTGCTGTTACAAACTGAAGCCATTAGCTGGGCTCCCTCTATTCACATTTCTTCCCAGGGCTTTCTATCCAAAGCAGGAAAAACATCGTTAGCACTTATCCTGAGGCTCCAGACTTCCTGGTCTGTTGAATTTGATGTGCTCTCTTAGATTTCACTTTGCTGGGGTTTGTTTATAACACAGAAATACTTGGGATTTACAATTACTTTTTTCAATTTTTTTGTAAAAGAATTCTTCTGCCTGTCATAATTCTTATCCCCTTAACCATATATTTCAGAGCTGTTATGTAGCCTACCCTTTGCCCTTCTATTTCAGGAATATCAACAAAACTGGGCCATAGTTGAACAGGAATGAAAGCTGGTTAACCCTCACCCACTCTTTACAATGTTTTGTTATTTAGGTTAATTGATTATCCCTATTTATTAGCATTCACTATTGAAAAATGTCTCAGGGATTGTTTTCATTATTATTCTTAAATGAAGAAGGTGTGTGTGTGTGTGTGTGTGCGTGTGCATGTGTGTATGTGTGTGCATGAATGCGGGTGTGCACATGCATGGAGTGGGGTGTAGATGGAACACAAATAACTAGCAAAAAAAGGAAGAGAAGAACCACATTCAGTTCTATTTTTTTTTCCTGGCTTTTCTATCTTAAGTTCTGTAAAACCATCTGTAGTATTTTTTCATGGATAGGAACAACAGCTCTGGTATTAGATAGAAGTGTTTAAAATCCCAGTTAGATAATACAGGGCAAGTCACTTAACCTAAGACATTTTCCTCCTCTGTAGGGTAAGCGTAGCAAGAGTACCTTTTCATAGGGCCACTGTGAGGACTGAATAGAAGGAAGAATAAGAGTTTCTGGTACTTTATAGGTGCTTAATAATTGTTAGGTATGGTTATCTTGCAGTTTGAACAAGTAGGCTTGCTACAGATCTTTAAAATGTACTTGGGGCAAGTGACTATAATTAAAAATGATTCATTACATATTTCAAAAGGAATTCAAGATAGGAATGTGAAACTCCCCAAGATAAAGAAATGATAAATGCTTAAGTAGATAGAAATTATAATTACTCTACTTAAGAACATTTATTAAATTATCACACTGAACACCATAAATATGTACAAATATCATACATCAATAAAATGCATATAGAATGACACTTTGGGAACAAAGTGAAAACATAAATATTCTATCAGAGAAAGTGGAATATAAAAAATCATGTTCAGTGCCTTGAAAGCTGTAGGCATTTGACCATGAAAGACTCAAAATACTTCATTTGAATCAGTGAAGAAACTCATTTCTTTGGCTTTCCTGCTACAATCTGCATGGAATTGACACAAATTGGAGTAGGGCATGGTCTCGGTGACACCTCTAGTAACCATGTCTGTGCTGTGGCTTTCTCCTCCTAACAAATTTTCCTGTCCTTTCCTTCTCTCCCACTCTAGTCAAGTGCTCTGAATTGGAGTTGTCACCTTCTGCAATGACCCAATTTTTCTGACCACAGGATTTTGGAAGGGTGAGTGGAACATTGAATCAAACCAGGCTAGTTATATTTCTCCTTAAAGGGTGGTTCTCAAGAGGAGGAGGAGGTTTTGTGCACCATAGTGAGAGGTATTTGACAGTGTCTGGAGACACATTGATTACCATAGACAGGGATCCTATTGTTAACATAGAGCCAAGCAGTGGTACTAGGTATCCTATAGTGTCCAGAACAGACCTCACATCAAACAGCTACCCAATATAGAATGTGGGTAACAGTGCTGGTGATAAACCTTGACTTAAAGTAGTCTGTACCAGCAGCTGGCAATGAACATTTTACATCCTAAGACTACAGTAGTAAAGAGTGATGTTTTAAGCCCATGCCCTAGACCACTAAGTGTGGTTAATATAGTGAGAATGAAGAGAGAAACTTGATTTTATTCTAGTTCATGATTCTAGTCACTCTTAAAGCCAGTCTTCATTTTTTTCATGCTAGGCTTTGTTTATGGACATCAATGTTTTCTAATTTTATTGAAACTACTTTGAACTGGGCTTTTGTTTTTTATAAACTAATAGCTTTAATACATTGAATATGTGTACTGAATATGATTCTGCACCCAATGAAGTGAGGCTAATATAGTTAAATTTGTCATGTAGGAACTCTATCAGCACTGCCAGCAGTTAATGCTTACCCCTGGGCTATTGTATCTCTCTAAGCTTTAATTTCTTTAATGAAAGTGAGTATAGTAATACCATGCCTACACATACTAAAATATTTTATCTAAAGTCCTAAGGATGGTGTGTAGAATATGGCAAATGTATATAAGATGTAAACTTCTTCTTCG
>NW_004955430.1:18053173-18171141 GCF_000276665.1 Chinchilla lanigera
AAACAAAGCTACTGCACTTTTAGTGGCACAGCCTCTTCTTTATTTGTCTTTATGAGTCCTATGAGAAAACATGATCAAAGGAGGCTGAAGGGGTTTCCAGAAGACAGTCCTGAAACATTTCGCTGGGATTAAAGGTGACGCCCAGGCAGGAGAGTGAGTTAGGGTAATGTTTTAGCGTAGATCTAATAATTTAATCAAGAAGTATACTATAATATGTAAGGCCATAAGAATATAGAATTTCAGTCAAGATTCTTTTATGATGAATTTAAATGTTTGATACAACCATTTTAGTGGGTATATTTATTTTAAATAGTGAAGCAGTTAGTATCAAAATTTGGGGTTCCAACTAAAAAAATGTTCTAGTCCTTCTAAATGCTGAATTAATTTTTTTCAATCAGCCAACTTTTGCAGCTCTTCTTTCTTGGAAGATCTTTTCACTTTGAGAATTTATAAAGTGTGATTTGCCAAAAGAGGTAGGCTGATATAATAAAATAATTTCAGAAATTATATTTTCCTTTCTTGTCATCAGATACTTTATTTTGAAAGAATTTTACTACACTGATTAAACAATAACTAGTTTCATCTCACTATGCAAGTCAGTTATTATTTGTTTTCTTTTAAAATGAATCTAGATTTAAACCAATGATTCAAGTTTATCTTAATATTATTAAAATACAAATCATCTCTTCAGTTATACTACTGCTTGACAAAGTTCAGTAAGTTGTACAATTACTATGGGTAACTTTATTTTTGTTGTCTCTCTAGATTTTGGTATGAGTGGTATGTTAGGATAGAGGAGTCTTCTTAACTGTTTTATGTCAAGGTCAGTCCCACCAATTAAATCCCAGAAAACCCTCCAATAAGGTAGCTTGTTACAGTGCAATTATTTCTTAGGTCTACTTAAGAGTCATTGTGGAGCTTGGGCAGACCCTAAGAATAATGGTGTCACTATACTGAGTTCATATAACTTGGAGTAGATGCAAAGGAAGTCAAGGTTTACATTTATCTTCCATTGTTGTATTATAAACAAATTCCTTTAGGTGTCTAGATTACAGAAAATGATTTGCAAGACTTGATGCTTCCTCATGCACTAACCTGGGACTATAGGCTGAAACTCACTGGTTTAGCAGAAAGAAAAACAACAGCAAAAAAAGAAAGAAAGAAAGAAAGAAAGAAAGAAAGAAAGAAAGAAAGAAAGAAAGAAAAAGGAAAGAAAGAAAAAAGAAAAAAATCTTGGAGACTGGTCTTTGGTCACTAATGGGTGGTCTTTTGCACAGTTTCCTATCTCTGAGCTGTTTACAGTCCACCAAATATAAACATGAGGCCACTGTACCAGGAAATATCACTTGGTCCGTGCTAGGACAAAAAAGCATCCTTTTCTCTGAGGTTGCTTTCTAAGTGTGTACATTCATCCTAGAAGCTTTTATCTACTATCATTTTTCACAAAGAACCTTTTGTGGGTATTTTACTTGCTCCAGATTACCCTTATTTATTTCATTGCATTATGGAACGTCACAAAGAAAACTGGTCTGTTCCATATTCTTAAAAAAACTGAGCATAGGAAGGGAAATTTCCTCTACTGCAAGCAGAACATCCTTAACTAATCCACTTTCATTTATGATGCTGTTCTTAATCCCTTTGGAAAGGTCAATCTCTGGAGTTCAGTGAGTATCTGCTGAAGTATTTTTAAACTTTTTTCCTGATTTTTATACATAAAAGACCATAAATGATATGGATTTTATTTTTTCTCAAAATGTACAGAATCTGGCTCAGAATAGCCCAGAAAAAATTATTTTTTTAATTTTTAAGAGAAAAAAGATAAATATAATAATGAAACTGAGTTTCAAAACAGGTTAGTAGGACAGTTACAATAGTTAACACATTGCATATTCTTGTCTTCATAGTAGTTATTAAGAGTACAAGGTACAGGCATGATACCTTGTTCAAACAGTATTACCATAAAACTTTCTTGTCAATGAACTAAGAAAAACTAGCTTTATAACTATCTTAACTATTTTGAATATACATATTTTTTTTCTTTTTTCCTTCTCTTCTTTTCCCTTTCCCATCAGTTTGTATTTTCCTTTGAACAGTTTCCTCCCAATTCACAATATCTATTGTACATTTCAGATCTTTTCTATTCTTTCAATTTCTCCTACTAGTGAGACAATATGATGTTTACACACCCGGGTCTGATTTATTTCACTTATGAGTATGGTCTCGAGTTGCATCCGTTTATATATAAAAGTCTCAAGTTTATCCTTCTTTATGGCTTTGTATTAAAAAGCACCTCTTTTTTTTTTATCCATTTCTCAGTTGATGGGCATTTGGGTTGTTTCCAAGATTTAACTGTGACAAATTGTGCTGCTGTAAACATGGGTGCAAATATATTGCTGTGGTATGATGTTTTTAAGTAACCTACACAACAGACATTGTCTTTATCCGCCAAATGGAGATAGCAATCCTTATCCCTTGGTACTGTTGAGATAACTAAGTAGAAATAATGCAGTTCAAACAGATAACATGATGCTTAACAACTCAGAAAGTTTCACAAATATTAGTTAAGCTGATATGAGCTATCATCTTGTAAGTTTTTACTACACTAGAGGCAGATAATAAATGTTTGTTGAAAAATCAGTGACTTTCCCTCTTCTTTTCTGTATGGTATTCGAGGTGGTAGCACTAGCATGTATCAATTCTTTGAATACTAAAGAATGAATAGTAAAAATGAATAAAATATACTAAAAAACTTTTTAATAAACAAAAACTATTATACTCATTTGGGTAGTCCTTTAGTATAGGGTATTAAAAATAAAGATTCCCAAACATGATTTTGGCATGTAAGGGAATCAGCATTTTATTTCTTTGGCATTGGGAATCAAACTCAGGATCTTGTGCTTGCCACGGAGGTGCTTGTGCTGCTGAGCTATATCCCCAGCCGAATCAGCATTTTAAATACGGACTTCATGTACATCCCTGCCATCTGTGATTCCTTGACCTCACTCTGATTCCCTACCAAGATTATTTAGGGTCTGACCATTTTTTTGAATAGTCCTCTCATGAAACTTTTGCTGCTTGAGCACTAATAAAGGAGGAGAGCAGCAGAAATGGATGGCATTTTGAAAACGTGAGCCACACAAGTATAATTGTATTTCTAGCCTGAAGTAAATTCAGTGATCCTGACAAAATCTGAGCATTCATTTGCAATATAACTTCAAGGTTGGTGAGAGAAATGCTTTGCTAATCTGTCCTTGGGAAAGCCTTCTATTTATATGCCACCAGTTATTACTGAAACCTATACCTTCCAAGTTGCAGCCTGGATGAAGCTTCATTGACGCCAGTCATATATAGGCTAGTAAGCCTGAATTAAAATCTGTGATTTAACATTTAATGAGAAATTTATAGCATTAATCCTCATTTTAAGCTAAATAAGTGAAATTTGTTTAAATGAGCCACTTATTTTGCTTGCATTGCCCAGAACGTCCCATAATTGCAGTCACTCTGGTGGTTTTCTGTTCATCACAAGCCTCCTTTGTGTTTTCTTGATTTTAGGTTTTTTCCCTTAAAATTCTTCAGTTTGTTTATATTTGTGGTAAGTTGAATGATTGTCCCCAATTTTTTGCTCCTTGTCAGTAATTTCACAATATTTTCCCTTTGACTTTGGGCTTGACAATGTGACTTGTGTTGACCAGTGGGAAGTTAGAAAAAATACTTGGAATATACCTATGCACTGGGGTGCTCTCTTTGTAGCTGTGATGCTGCCATGGAAAGAAATTTCTCTGGTGAACTTATGGTCCCAGGAAGACTAGAGACAAGTGAAACAGCTGCATAGGTCTATAGCCTGAAGCAGAACCATCCTAGCCAGCTCTCAGTTTTAAGATAGTCATTTTAATATACTGAATTTCTTTACATAGAAATACCTAAGTTATTCAGAATTTTCTAAATATTTACATACTACACTCAAGAAAGTACTAGGTGAGGAAGCTAGATTTCAGATTTTTTATCATTGTTCTGCCACTACCAAGGTGTTTTTTTCCAAGTTATTTACCATTTTTAATTTATTGTGTGCTCCTCCGCAGTGAAACAGTTGCTCTGAGCCAGAGACAGAAAACAGGTCAATTGAGTTCAGAATGTCTCCCTATGGGAATATTACTAATTTGGTATTAAAGTGAATTTTAATTGTATTGATCAAGTGTACATAAATTAATGAGATATAGCCATCCATTAATAAACAATTTATATTTTCTTTCAGTGGAAAAACAGAATTGTATGGAAGATTTGCTGATATAAATTTCTCTCTTCATCCTGGGAAGTCAGAGTTATTGAAATATATTGTGAAGGGAATCACCAGCGATGCAGACAGTATTTCTCTTTATGCATTATGTCACTGATTATTTCTGATTTATTGGGTATTAAAATAATCTAAATAAAAAGGGTTATCAGTTTTCCCATTACAGACAAGAAAACCCTCACTGCCCTTTTGACCACAATTCAGCCAATCCTACATTTCTATCATCAAAATTTGAATGCTAAACATTTTTCAGTTCAAATTAATTAAAAAATTATATTTGTGGTTCCTTAACTGAAAATCAAGAGGTAGATAAGCCTTTGGGGATAGTTAAATCTATTTCCATGCAGCTTTCTTTGTTTTACCTACTTTTTGTGTTGGGTTCATCCAGGAGATATCTGTGGTCACATGCTAGCTGCCAGTAAGAACTCAGGGCATGTGCTTCTGTGTTTATATTAAGGATAAGAAAAACAGTTTCCCACACTATTTATATAAAAGTCTTTATCTTTTCTCTTGATATACTTTCCAAACTCAATAACTCTTGCAGGAGATATAATTTTATTAATTAGCCTTGGCCAATCCTGATACAGTTTGGAGCCCGGGTCAGGTCAGTCTTACCACAAATTACATTTCTGCTACGCAAAGGAAAAGGTGGGAGATGAACACTGGGGAGGTAATCATACTGCTCTCTACAAAATAAATTACATCTATTGAATTTATATCAATGTGAAAAATAGCCAAATCTATATGTTAAAAACATTTCTAAATCTTTAGATAGGAACATTTTGTAATCTGAGCTGCAAGTGTGTTGGACTTCCTAGAACTTTATAAGAGTAAACCTTGTCACTGGTCTGACAGGCTGGAAGTGAAGTAGGTCATGCAAAACACTGCTAACTTAGCCAGCAAAGTGTAGGATAGGATAGACCCTCATTTTCCTCTGATTAAAATTCTTATGGCAAATAAACCACAGAGTTTTGAAGCCTTCAGTAACTGTTGGAAAGGCAGTCACAGTTTCCAAAGAGACTTATTATTTATTATTTAGCAAACAAACAGTATTTATTATTTGCCAGACACATTTCTAAGAATTTTGCAAATATTAACTTACAGGTTTTTGTCTCTGCAGCTGCTTTAGTTTGGGCCTAATCTATTAAGTCTCTAAATTTACAAGGACTGGAGCTAAAAGTGTGCCTAAAGAGTAAATATGGTATCCAGAAATTTTAGAAATAAGAATTTTGTATGTCAAGATTCTGATAATTATTTTGCTAAATAGGCCAAACTTTTCTACTCTGTTGGCAAATTTTTAGTACACTAAAATTGGCCATTTATTAGCACCATATCTATTTGTGTTTTTTCAGAGATACTGCATTGAGGTACAACTGTGTTTTTCTCAATGGTATGAAAAGATCAGCATACTTCAGTGGGCCAGTTGCAAAGATGTGTCCTAGTTGTGTGAAAAAAAAAAAGATAACATTATTAACTATAGTCCTCATGCTGTACATTAGGCCTCAATTTATTCATTCTACATGAATGCAAGTTTTCCCTTGGACTTACTCTTTACATTTCTTCTCCATCTCTGCACTTGGTAATATCTAGTCTACTCTGTTTCTATGTATTCATCTTGAAAAATTTTGTTTAGGGTCCATGTGTATGGGAGAGCATGCAGTATTCTTCCCATGCTTGGCATTCTTCACTTGTCATAAGCCCTGTCCTCTAAGTTCATCCATGTTGTTGCAAGTGGCAGAATTGCCTTTTAAAAGCCACAGTAGTATTTCTTTGTGTGTGTGTGTGTGTGTGTGTGTGTGTGTGTGTGTGTGTGTTATACTACAATTACTAATCCATTCATCCATTCATAAACACTTAGGTTGATTGTATATAACGGCTATTGTGAATAATGTTGCAATGAATGTGAGGGTGAAGATGTCTCTGTGAGGTGCTGATTTCATTTCCTTTGAGTATATATTTAGCGGAGGGATTTCTGGGTCACATAATAGTTGAATTCTTAATTTTTTGAAGAACCTCCATACTGTTTTCCATAATGGTTATGTCAGATGACACTCCCACCAGTAGTATACAAGAGTTCCCTTTTCTTCATACCCTTGTCAACATTTGCTTTTTGAGAATAACCTTCTAACAGGTGGGAAATGATATCTCATTGTAGTTTTATTTTTCATTTCTCAGATTGTTAGTGATATTGAACAGATTTTCAGGTACCTGCTGGCCATTTTTATGTCTTTCTTGCAATAATGGTTTTTTTCAGGTACTTTGCTTATTCTTTAATGGTGTTGTTTAATGGTTTTTGCTGTTGAGTTGTACAAATTCTTTATGTATTTTGGATACTAACCTCTGATAAGATACATGATATGCAAATGTATCCTTTTAACCTATTGACTGCCTTTTCATTTTGTTCGTTGTTCCTTATTCTGCATTGAAGATTTTGGTATAGTCCCAATTTGAAGTAGAATAACTTTTCCAAAGCCATACATTAGTGAATGTAAGTCCCTAGATTCAATCTGAGCCAACAGCTGCTTCTCAGAGGACAGATACACATGCAGTGGTCTACAGATCACACCTTGAGGCAACTCTTGATTTCACCCACAAATGACAATGTCTTGCTATGGAATCTATCCAAGTAAGGGCTCATCTGTCATTTGGTTTGGAATAGGCAGCTTAGAGGACACTGTGAGTCAGAAATCCTGTATTCTGGTCTCCGGTCACTAATTAAGTTAGAAGTCCTGAATTTTGGTCTCATCAATAATGAACCTTAGGACTGGTCAAATAAGTTAGCCTTTCAAAACTCACTTCCTTTATCCTTTACATGAGAA
This sequence comes from Chinchilla lanigera, assembly GCF_000276665.1. Taxonomy (NCBI): domain Eukaryota; kingdom Metazoa; phylum Chordata; class Mammalia; order Rodentia; family Chinchillidae; genus Chinchilla; species Chinchilla lanigera. Next base: position 18,060,284 of record NW_004955430.1, read on the forward strand.
TGAAGATAGCTGTTCTATCTCTTTTTGGTGAATAGTTAAGATCAATTGATATAATGCGTATGAAAGTACATTATCAAATATAAAAGTCTCTATAAACATTAGATAGAGAAGTGCTACTGAGAGAATTATGATCTTTAGGATAAGGGAAGATGTTTTGTGTTCTTCCCTGTTATACCTTATATCCTGTTTTTCCATATATTCCAGTTTTTATTCCCTGACCTTGAGATCTTCTATCTTTTATTCTTATTGATTCATAAATTAAGGGACCTTTCATTCTTGTGTGGGTGAGGAGAATTTGGAGAATATCAACAAGACAGGAAGGAATTTAGGTCCTCAGGAGATAATTTATTCAGGTCAGAGTATAGGCTGAAAGGGTATGTAAAGTGGCTCCCTAGTCAGCATCTTCAGTGATTTTAGCAAAAAGTGAAGATACCTGAAGTTCAGAGTGATTTTTAAGACCCTCAAATGCTTATCAAGGTTTCCAGCTGTCTTCAAATCATATCATGTGGTGGTTGGAATTTCAAGTGCTTTTCCGGAACCTCCAACCTTGAAAGCTCTGAGCAGGCTCTTCTTGGCAGTGTAATTTGTATATGCTGATCTTCTGGCACCTGGGGAGTGAATGATGAAATATTCATGCTGGTGACCATTCATTTTCCCTCCACTAAAAGCATCAGCTATCATCCTCTTGAAAGGGAGTTGTGGAGTTTGCCTGCTGGTAAATGCCTGCGCTTTTATAAAAAAAAAGCCCAAATAGAGTTCAAAAAATCAGGTTTCCGGCTTGACTCAGCTTGGATCAGATCCTAGATGTAACTATGAGGGCCTTTCCAGGACCTCCCCAGCTGAAGACTCACTTAACTTTTAGCTCCTGGAGCTTTACTGTGGTTGGATAAATGTCTTTGTCTCATAATCAATAATCAGTTTGTAATCTCAAGGGTAATGCAGCATTTTTATATGTCATTTTTCTAGCACCATAAAACTCATTTTCAATATCATTGAGGGATACCTGCTTGGAACTTTTAGATTATCCCAGAGGTAGCTCTTATTTAAAATTATAAAACCTAGATCACGAAAATCAAGAGGCACATTTCAGCAAGAAAATTTATCATTCCATCCAGTTGAAAACAACCTGTTTTGTCTTTAGTGCAACATATACCTTTGTAGTTTCTTGGGAAACTAGCTAAACTGTTTTGCTACTTCCAAGTCTACTGTGACTGAAGGCCATTGCTCTTGAAATGTCACCTATGACCTCACGCAATATAGGGTACAACTGTGCTGTGCATTTCCTGTGAGGGCTACGTCTAAGTTTGGGTCCCTGAAAATAGGATCTATATTCTAGATTCAAGTGGTTTATTTGGGAAAGGATTCCACAAAGCAGGGTAAAAGCTTTGTCAAGGGTATTGTTAGCCCTGTGGTTATGAGGTTATATCCCATGTGAAGCACTCTAAGAAGCCCTATCCTTCGAGGACAAGGTACGGAGTCAATTATCCAGTGAATCCTCATCCCCATCACTTTATGGCTGCCCTTGCGTATAGGGCAACACAGTTCATGACCTTGGGAAGAACTTCTGAATCAGAGAAGTAGAAAGAAACTAGAGAGCATGAAGGTTGTAGGTCTTTGTTATATGCACTGAATCTTCTATTACAGCTTCCAAGAAATAAGAAGTAGATATAATGGTGACTGCAAAAACATCTGCTGTAGTTCTATACTAAAGGAGTATGAAGATTGCCCAGTGCAGGTGGTTAAATGAAATAAAAAGAGTAAAAGAAAAAAAACAGGTGCTTTATAAAAAGGTAGAAGAAGGAGGACTTATAATGAGTGGCTGTTGTTGAGTAGGCAAGGCTTGAGCACGGGCCTGTGTACCATAACACACCCACCTGGGTTACTCTTCCCTGCCTGGCATGTGGGTCTCGTCTCTCCTTGTGCCTTTTCTGTATTGTCCTCTGAACTTAGGCACTCCTCCTGGCAGCTGTTTCTCTCTACAAATTCTACTTGATCTTCAAAGTGCCATGCAGATAGCTCCAATCTTGATGGTTCTTCAAAGAGCACAGTCTCTAATCAGAACACATCCCCATTCTCCTACTCTGTATTCATTCTGTTTTCATTCATTTATTCATTTATGCAACAATTATTTACTAAATACCTATCACTGGCAAGCTATCCTGTATTCAGACTCACTGTATCATATCTTAAACTATATGCACTAAGGACTATATTTCAACTCTCTATGACCAGTAATGTCAGCATTCTCTAGAAACTTGTTGAAAATGCCATTTATGGGTCCCATCCCAGATGTGATGAATCAGAGATGCTAGAGATGGAGCCCGGTATCTTTTATTTTAACAAGGTTTCAGGTGATTCTAAGGTATGCAGTCTTTTCTGAATCAGAGTATCCCCAGTAATGCCCAGTATATTAATATCCCTAGTATATATTAATGCTAATATCCCTAATACATTGCTTATTGATAATAAGTAGTCAGTCATACTATTTTTTTTTTTTTGTTGGTCCTAGCGACTAAACCGAGGGCCTTTACATTGAGCTACATTCTCATCCTCATTTTAAAAATATTTTTATTTGGAGACAGGGTCTCACAGAGTTGCTAAATTGCTCAGGCTGAGATCAAACTTAAGTGCTCTTGCTTCAACCTCCCAGGTTACAGGGATGACACGTATGTACCACTATGCCTGCCAATCAATGAATTTTTGTTGAATTGAATTATATTCAACACACTGGCCGGAGAGTACTCATCTAAATTCTTTGGCTCTTAAGAGTAATGAACTCATTTAAAATGCAAACACTAAACTGAGAAAAGGCCCTACATATATCAAAAGAACCACATATTCACCCATGAGGCAGTTGGTAGCTTGGAATCTTCTCAGTTAATATGCTATTTAAACACAGAAACAAAGTGCAGCACTGCTGTCCAAGGTATGATTAGGGTTCTACTCTTCCCACCTGCCCCCCACAGGTCCTTAGGGCCACACATCTGTCACACCTGTGAATGACAAGGTCTCTATGGACCAGTACTTGTATTGAACTCTGTGACCTGCCAATCATTGGGAGAGAATATCCAATTCAAATCATATGAGGAAAAACTATGCTCTCTGGAGGAGAAACCAGAAGAATGACTCAAATTTAAGCCTATTTCCTACTGGGGAGGGGGAGCCACGCTGTTTAGGCAACCGTAGCAAAAGTGGTGGCTGATAATGCAAAAGATTGTTAGTGTCTTCTAGTAAGCCAGTTTCTGCATGGGCTTTTAAAAACTAAAGTCTAGCCCTGCAGTATTACTTTAGTTTGTATCTCTTCCGATATTTTTCTGCATGTTCTTTTCATTGTTCCTTTGTTTTTTGTTTGTTTGTTTGTTTTTGTTTTTTTTCTGGTACCAGGAATTGAACTCACAACCTTGCACTTGCCAGGCAGGTGCTTTGCTGCTGAGCTAAATCTCCAGCCCCCACTGTTCCTTTGTATTTGAGGCAGAGAAACCACACAGCTTTTCAGACTTTCATTTACATCATTACATTACAGTTTACATCTCAGATGCTTTAAAAATAAGAAGTAACTGAACAAATTCAAAGAAACACTTGTAGCTCCATGGGTCAGTGGCTAGGGAAGAAAATGGAGATTTGTCCTTAGTCATAACAATGGTGGCACTTTTGCTAGAACATTCTCTCAGTGTTAGCATCCATGGTTTCACTGGAGACATAATGCATCTCAGAAAATATATTTGAACCTCAGTATGAGGAATCCCCTGTATATAAGAATGTTGTTTTCAGTCACAATTCTTGGCATCTGCCCTCAGAATGGACTCCTAGCCATCTCTAGTCTTTGGAGATGCCCTTCCACTCTGCCTTAAAAGAAAGTTTTGCATCACAAAGCAGAAGCAGTTTCCTGGTAGATGAAGGTGGTTAAATCTCACCTTTTCAATCAACACCCAAGAGGGGCTGGGGATTTAGCTCAGCAGCACAGCGCTTGCCTGGCAAGCATAAAGTCGTGAGTTTGATTCCAGGTACCAGAAAAAAACAAAAACAAAAGCAAACAAACAAAAAGCAACACCTGAGGGACAAAGCTGAAAGTTTCTTTGTCCTGCCATCCCACATGGAAAAACACTTAAGCTTCCTCTTGCAATGCTAGGATCTGGACCTCCAGTTTTGTTCAGTGTTCTCAGATCTGTGGTTTTCATAATAGCAGAAATGAATCTTCATTGTAGATAAACCCACATGTAGTATTCTTTTAAGTCAGTTCAGTAAAAATTTGTTTAGTCCTGTTAAGTATGGTTTTCAAACTTTTAGTGTGCAAAGAAAAGCTTAACTTCAATATGTAAATGAAAACAAGTGAAACCTTCTTATAACTGCAGGTGACCAATCTGCTGAAAGTAAGATTTTATCAGAGATGCTGCATGCACGTAATATGTTCTTTTTATGGCACAGTGAGAAACTCTTCTAAATGATCATCATTTTAATAATGGTCTTCTGAATCCAAGAGGATGACCACTTAGCATGGACTATTTGAACACTGTAGCAGCTAAATTTGAGAAAATAATGGGTTTTCCACTTATCATTCTATTTATCTGGAAATAGTCTTAAGAAGATAAGATAGCATACTCGAAAAGAGACAAGGGTACAAGTTTTGTTCAGACACTTACTAATTCTGGATAAGATGCTTCATCTTTTTGAGACTCAATTTCTGTGTCTAGAAATGGTGATGAGATAATTCACTACAGTGACCTGAACCTTCTCTGTGCGGGGAATATTGTTATTGTAAATTATATACTAGAGATAAGTGAGAGAGTGTTTAGAGTCATACTGGTGTATGACAAATACAGTGTCACCTTTCATGGCCCATAATATATAGAAGAGTCCAAATTCTGAGAAGCAACTAATGACTGAAGAGAGCAGCAAAGTCTACACAGGGAACTGAACTTATATCGTGTGGTGAGCTCCTAGCAGAGAGAAAATAAGACTTTGTTCATTAATGTATTTAACCTGGAGAAAACTGGCAGGAGTAGGCTGAAGGCTTTCTCCCAGCGTTTTACTAAACACCACATCTTGTGACTATCTTTGGGTCACTACTTGCCATTTAGATGCTGTTAGCTCATCTTTCTCAGCTCAGACTCTGTTAGATTTTATCAAAGCTAAGTTCTTCATCCATTCTTTTTGTCATCCTATTTGTTTCCTCTGGACAATTTCATCAATGTTCATTACATTGATTACTATAAAAAATCTTTTAAACAGCAATATCTAGCATGTAATTCTCTGAAACCTGAACTCATGCATCCCATTTGCTTATTTTACCATGTGAGTTACTCAAAGGTGTTTAATTTAGCAAGCCTCAAGTAAATCGCAGTCACCACTTCGCAAACACACTCACCTTCCCGAATTCCTTGGCTAAGGTGGGACATGGTTGTGTACAGTAGAAAACTAAAAGGCATTTTTGACATTTTCTTTTCTATTTCTGCTCTCCCATACCCAGAACAAATGTTATATTTTAATGGATTACAGACTTTTTAATCTTGTCTTGGTCACTTTCCTTGAACTGGTACAAAATACTTGACACAAGTTAAAATAGGATAGATATATTTTCATTCACATTTTCAGCCCATGGCCTGCTGGCTCCAAGAGAGAGGGAGAGAAAGAGAGAGACAGAGACAGAGACAGAGACAGAGACAGACAGAGGGAGGTATCATGACCTGCCTCTAAGTAGGTCCCACCTTTCTCTTTCAAAGCTTTTTTATTGCCCTGAAAATAATGACCACTATTTTTAATATGGTCTATAAACATTTGCATGCTTTCTACCACGCAGCTGTTGTTGTATAGTCAATCTCTCTTTCTACCTTCTACCCCTTCTCTGGTTAATTACTAATCAGCTCATGGATTTCAGCATCTTATTTTTTCAGGAATGTTCTACCTCATACCGATTATTCTTGATCAATTTTTTTCATTATGCACTATAATAGCACTACATTCCATTTCTTTCACTGGAATTTTGAAGGTTTTGTATCCATTAATGTGATTACTCAATTAACGTAAGTTTTACCCACTTAACAGTAATCTTCATGGGAATACAGCCCATGGTATTTGTGTAGTTTTTGGTTCACCACTATTTTTCATGCTAAGCACAAAACAGGTCCACAAATTGGTTACTAAATAGAAATATGAATGTTTGCTTGTAACTCCTTTGTGTGTTAGAGCCTTGACCTTATTTAATTTTCTCTTTAATCTCCTGGTCACTGATAATTTTATAATCATTTTGTGGCTAAGAATACAGGGAGAAAATATAGTCTATTGGTTCACTGTTATTTCTTTGTTGAATAGGAATCTAAGGCCATATATTAAGAAAATTGCTTGACAACATGAAAAGCGGCACAATATTTGGAGATGGAGGCAAGAATGATAAAAATAGTCACATTGAAACTTTAGCATCCAGTCCCTAACACTTTATTTTAGAGAAAAGAATGCTTTAACATAATTAATAAGATCATAAATTAGATGTGAGTTTTTAAATTCTACTAAACATGCAATGCACAGTTACCTGTGTGTAAATATTAATTTGCTTTTCTTTCAAGGAAAAATAGCATTGTAAATGAGAGTAGGTTTTTATAGCTTTTTGACCTCTAGCAGGGGAAGTAAAAAAGAGAACATATTTACTACACACATAGTATTTGTTTTTACTATGTTATGTTCTTTTGACTTAAAATGGCCTTTGATTGTTCTTTGGAGGGTTATTTTGCCAGATCCAAAAGTCTCTTTTCATTTTCTGGTCCTCAGTGGGGTGAATGGACCAGAAAAAAATAATTCCTCCTTTCCCCAAAATGCATGGCATGACATTCAGAAAATTTAATAATTTAGCCTTACAGTGGATTAATTACACTTCCCAGCTAGGCTTCTGCTTCAATATTAGTTTAGTCTCCAAGGTTTAAGTATTGTTTGATTTAGATATTTTCACTGCTAGCTCAGACTTGATTTTTGACATCTTAGTGTGATGAATTCAAGAATAGTTTCTAAAAGGAAAAGACTGATTTAGTGAGAACTGATCAGAGGGCAAGTCCAGTCACTCAGTTTGGGTTTTCACCACTTTGGACACAGTTGGTGCTTAATGGCCTATTTGCTGTGCTGAGGCCTCTCTGGTAGCCACCCTCGGTCACTAACTGCATGATGTATGTGATTTCTGGAACAATGCTGAGAAAAAGTTTCCATGTGAGCTTCACAGAAGCACAGGTACCTATTAATTGCTTCAATTTTCAGGGGAGCTTTAATGAAACCACTAATATAGCATGAAGGATCATAGCTGTCTCAGGAATGCGCTCTTGGTCAGGAGGTACCAGATGGACTTAAGAAAATAAATGAGCTTCATTATAACCATTGAGTCTATATAATTTTTTCCCTTAATCTGTTTTTTTTTTTTTTTTAGTTTCTTTATACCACACCATGAAGAATTCCTAGTACATGTTGCACCAATGTTCAGCTTATGGTGTTAGCCAAAGCTGCTATGAACTGTGCTTTCTTTTCCACATTTGGAAATCACCACAAAGGCTTCAGTAGATGGTAAATTTAATTTAATTAATTCACCAGGTTTTTGAAGAAAAATAACATCTTGAAAGTGTAGACAACCTAATATTTAAAAATCTATATGCTGGGCAATTTGCTAGGTACTTTTGTATGTTATCTGATACATAAATGTTTCTACTACACTGTGATAGCACAATTAATATATACATTCTATAAAGACTAGAGATGGCTAGGAGTCCATGCTGAGGGCAGATGCCAAGAATTGTGAATTCTATTCCTTTTTTTTTTTTTTTTTGGTACCAGGAATCGAACTCAGGATCTTGCGCTTGCCAGGCAGGCACTTATGCCACTAAGCTGTATCCCCTGCCCTAAAACTGTACTCTAAAAGTAACAATATAATTGGAAATATAAACTTTGGAGAGGACATTAAAATATCTTTTCACTTTTCCAGTGCAAACAAGGACAATACTAGTTAAAAAATGTTAGCCTAGCTAAAATAATACAGATCTTATCTTTTTAAAAAGGTAAAGGTGGATTGATGTAATAGGGTATCAAATGGGAGTGTAGCTACTTAGGTAAGGGAAAGTTGTTCAATAAACACTTTGAAAGCAGTCACATGGCTGCTTTGTTCCCAAGCCAAGAGGCAGAATATGGTGGTAAATGAATATAACCTAAACTACTGTATTCTTCTGAGGCTTGCTAGGTTGGTTTACCTAGCATTCAGCTTAGCATTCAGTAGTGTAAAACATGTGGTGAGAAAAACATCTACAAATAAGCATATAGAAACAAGCATTGTATCATAACAGACTATAATTTTTATATCTAGGTTGGTAAAGACACATATACATATTTTATATGTAAGTGAGGGAACAAACTGAGGCACAGAGAGTTTAATTTCCTTAGGGTCATCTAGTTAGTAATGGTAGGCTTGGGTTTAAAACCAAATTTATGTTTTTCTTTCTCTAAGGAATCTTAAGCATTGTAATGTTGAAATTCTTATGGTGCATTTTGGGAAGAGGATAAAAATCACATGTATTAATGACTTGATATATTCAATCCCTGAAATACACAGGTATTAATGACATAATATATTTAATCCCTGAAATAAACACACTCACACATACGTTTTGCATTTTTAAGTGAATCATTATTGCTTATTCATTGATAGCCTATGTAACTGCCCAAATCACAATCATACTAGATACTTAATTTGAAGTATATTAATTTCTAGCGATTATTGTTTGATCATTGTAGCATTTGGTGTTTCACCATAGCCCAAAGATAGAAAGATGTGTCTTTATTCAATCATAATTTTCTGAACATGTCATTTACTTTCAAGATCTGTTCCCCTGTGTTCCTATAATGCTGTTAGAAATGAGTGAGTTATAAAGCTATTGAAAAGCTCATGTTTACATCTAGGCTTGACACTGACAGCCAATTCTATATTTCTTCAAAATGACCACAAAGAGCAAAGTATCATGAATGACACCATGTTTTTAGAATCAAAAAAATTCTAAACCTAGTTTTTGTAAGTTGTGTAATCTTTAGAAACTAAGAAATGACCCTGAAATGACAAATGTGAATACCTTTTGCGAACTGTGTACCTTGCTTCAAGTTTAAAATATTTACTATTATTATTGCTGGCCCAACTGCCACTGTTTTATCTTCATCCCACCTCATATGATAACACTGGTAAACTAGAGACCATACTCATAAGTGAAATAAATCAGACCCACATGTGTAAACACCGTATTGTCTCACTAGTCTAAGAACCTGTAAGAGTGAATAAAAACTAGGAGGTACAATAGATACTGTGAAGCAAAAGGAACTGGCTCAAAAGTAAAGAACATCTGGGATGAGGGAAAAGAGAAAAGAAAGAAGGGGAAAATTATGTGTATATGTTGTCTTGGTTACTTTTCTCTCACTGCTGAGACAAAATACCCGACACCCAAAATTAAGGAAAGAAAGGTTTATTTAGCTCATAGTGTGTGGAGGTTTCAGTCCATACTCAGCTGGCTCCAAGGCAGAGTGGCACATGGCAGAGGGCAACAGTTCATGAGAGTGGAAAACAGCAAAAGCAGTAAGAGCAAAAGGGAGGAGGAGCAGCAGGCAGCCTCTTTCCCTCCCTTATACTGTATGCAAGCTACCCACCCCAGAGCAGTTGTAGCACTCACATCCATAATTCCAAGATTGGACCATGAATCACTCATAAACTCTAAAAAACTCTAGCTCTATGACTGCATGTGGCTTGGGGGGACACCCGGACACAAACCATAACATATGCATACACAGGATAGCTAACATAGTTGTACCACTGACTTCTATTGCTTTATTGAAATGAACAGTTAATGTTTTATTGTTTGATCAATCTCACATGTCTATATTTATTTACTTGAGTAACTAATTTGAAGATATCAATATATAATACAAAAACCATCGTTAATTTCCTATCACCTTGTCTATAATTCAGTATTGCTTGTATTGTTTTTGTGTTAATTTGTAAATGTACGTGTGTTAATTAATATGTTTTCATTCTTTTATCTTTAAAATAAAAAATGCTGTTAAGTCTCTTATAGCATGAGTACTAGAGAGCAAATTATCTAACTGACAGGGATTTTAGTAATCTCATCAAAATTCAGGTCTGGAAGAAACAATACCAATTACTGAGTTCAGAATCTTCATTTTGTAGAAGGTAAAACTGAAGCCCAGGAAGATGAAGTATCTTTCCAAAAGGTCATCGTACTACTTCATGATTGTTGAGCCAGAGCTTCTCCTTGATATAAATTATCTTTGAGTTCTAGCTGAGAGGTGATCCACTCTTAGGTTTGTCAAAATTATTCTCTATCAAACTAAAAGAAATCAAACAGAATACAGTTGACATATTTCAATTCTTGGACCTCACCTTTTGAGATTAAACATTTAGTCATGAAACATAGGTCTAGATCTAGCTTAACTGCCTCTGCTTTTAGCTATGTTCTAGAGATTGAGAATTATTACAGCATCACATGAAGCTAAAATCAGGCAGTGGAAATAGTTTGCTTTCTATAAAATGATTGGTTTGTATTAGAAATAAACTCATTTTTTAAAATTTGAGAACTTTTAGAAGCCAAATATTTAAAATTTTGTATTATATAATCTTATATTTTTGTTAAAAAATTATGGAAAATTGTTTAAATGTCAGAAGCAATGAAAAGTAGGTCCTTGGTTTAAAAGAAACTTATTTTAGCAACTGCATATTTGTTTTTGGGTTGAAGTTAAGATAAAAATGAGGGAACATCATTGTGAATTTCAGTGACTATTATCTCAGCTCATCTTTCTGATTATTTATGAAAATGAAGGTGACACCAACTTGTCTAAAACATTGAATTGTGTCATTGAAAGTACCTCCTTCCCCAGATTAATTAGGAAAACTCTTTAGGGATACAAAAAAGTAGTTCTACAAAAATTAGTTCAAGTTCAAAAGTACTCAAGCTGAAAATGAGGTGAGTAAGATAATGCCAGAATCCTTGAGCACTAGTGAGCATTTTTATTCAGCTTTGGCAACATCTTTAAGTGGCTACCCCAACCCCGCCCCAGTTACATACAGAATAAAAGAGTGTAGATGAATGTGTGGGAAAGAATCTTTTTGGGTGTTTATGACTTGAATATGAATGACATTAGAAAACTCATCAGATGAACAAGACTAAGATCACTTATAACCTGACTGGTTGGATTTCTACTACTTTGTCTTAGAGGCCTGTCCACGGGGGCCATGACTGATCAGTAGAATATGCAGTCAGAAAGAAGCCTGAGGTTCAGTTATAGCTTTTGTGCAGTGATTCTCAACTTAATCTGCACCCTATCCGGTCCAAAATGCAAGAAAAATTCCAATTGAAGTAATTATATTTAAATGCTGATTTTCTCATCTCTAATGTACCCAGAAGTGAATCAATTGCCACATGACTGTAAACACTAATTCCAAAGCATGGAAAATGTGAGAAAAGTGAAAGAAGTCACATCTGAGCACAGAGTATTTATTTCATCACACTTCATCATTTTTTTCCCCTTCAAATTATCAAATAAAGCCCTAATCAGAGAATGGAAAATATGCTTAAAGCACACATTAGTATGGCTTTTAGCAAATATAAACACACACAAAACAAGATTCTCATTCTTATCAGGTCATGTAAGTATGTGATTTACTCATTTGAGTTTTAATGCATAAATTCATTTTTAGTTCTTTCATTTGTATTTCTGTAGTCACTATTCATTGGAGCCTATTAATCCAACATGGGTTAAACATGTGGGGCAAAAACAAATTAATTAAAGAATTTATTGATAATAATAGCACTACAGTATAACTACAACTTCAATTAGTTGGTTGCTTCATGTTTCCAGCAATGTGCTTTGAGCTTTGCACATAAAACCTTGTTTTTAATTTTATTACAATTCCATGCTATACCTGTTAGTATCCACACTTACATATAAGAAACAGAGACATCACAGATTAACTTGTCCAAGACTGAGGTATGAGTCCCAGATTATCTTGTCCCAAATCTTATGCTTTTCCTCCCCTTTGTTACTATTATAAACTTTTCTTAATTTATACTGTAACAAGAAAGAGGAGATGTTTGACCAGATGTAAGCAGGCTTTGCAAGCCAATGATTACAGATGTAGTTCCATTAATATCAGTATCTAAATTTCTATAGATCTGAGCCCCATGTGTTTGGTTACAGGTCTTTACATCTCTGGGGATTACCAGGGACACTGCTTTCATCTATCAGGCAACCAACCCTCCTTTTTGCTGACAAGGTGTGGCAGATGTCTGTCGCCCATTCCTCTGTAGGTAGATAGCTCACAAACTGGAATCTTCTCCAGTCAGTTTGGCTATTAATCTCATAGAGGAGCTGGAGGGAGTCTGTCTTATCTGACATTAATCAAATGGCAATACTGAAACTCCAGCTAAAGATATGCATGCTTAATTACTTAAGGGAAAATATACTGATGCCTGAAGCTTTGAAACATCAAAAAATATGTATCAATGATGGACAGATATATGATAGAGCAAATAAAGTAAAATATTAATTGCAGATTGTAGGTCATGGGCAAATGGGTATTTAAGATTAAGTCCTTTAACTTTTTTATATTTGAATTTTTTGAAATAAAATATGGATTGAAATTGTAGTTTTAAATTCTTTTTTAATGATAAAAGAATGAAAACATCTTAACAAACACACATACATTTAGAAAATAACACATAACAATACAAGCAATACAGAATCTCAGACAAGGCGATAGGAAATTAACAATGGTTGTTGTACAACTATTATATTGATGAATCATTTTTTAAAGCAAAAAAAGTTGGTAAGTTTGGATGATTAAAAGGATAGCATTACTTTTCAGTTTGCGGTATGTTTTGTTTAAGATGGAGAGGAGTTCCTTGGTATGGTGGTTTTTTTCCCTGAAGTATTATAAAAGTGAATGATCTTCTTTATTTCCCAGATTCTGCTCCTCACCCAGGTCATAAAGTTGCTGTGAGAGTTGGTCTAAGTTCATATATCAGATGTGAATCTCCCATGAACCTGTTCTCCTTCTGTACTCAGTCTCTATTCATAGTCTCACCCACCTTATCAGATAGTTAAATTTTACCCAATTTGATCATAAACTATCATTGTCAGTTTCTGTAATCTGCCTTTCATTGTGTCCATCCCAGCCTGTCAGCTGTTTGAATACACTGAACAGTTCCAGTGGGCTGGTCCAAGTCTTTGTGGTAAGTGGCTCCTGAGCTGCGTTGTAAACCACTGCAGATAAGTTATGAATCAGGAAGGGGATGTGACTAATGCACAGTCGCTAGGAAGCTCTGAGTTTCAGGTTTTATCCAGATATGGTGACCTGTTAATAACATAGAAAAGGAGGCAAATAACTTGAGGGGCAATTCATAAAATGTAATGTTCAAAAGGCTAATAATACTGATATGAACACCTTTTACATGTGTTTTGTTGAATCTATTAGGCATTAGAGAAATAAAAATTAAAACCAAAATGTGAAGCTACGATACACTCAAATACTACTTAGAATTGAAAAAAGTAACGCTCAATATGTTGGAGTTATAGAATAAGTGAAAGTCATAAAATACAGCAGAGAAGGTAAGTTGGATTTCCAAAGAATTTTGAAAACAGGCAATAATAACTAAATCTAACATATACACATTCTAAGAATTAATAGCTACATATTTATGTATATATCAACAGAAATACATCCATATATTCAACAAAACACATGTAAAAGGTGTTCATATCAGTATTATTCATAGTAACCACAAATTGAAAACATCTTGAAAGTTTACCAAGGGTAGAATGGGTGAGCAGAGGTTTGTTCATATGAAGGAGTACCATATACCAATGAGAATAAAAAAACTGCTGTTACACACAAGAACATGGATGGGCCTCACAACACATAACATTGAGTGAAAGAACTGAGGCAAAAGAACACACATAGTATTCATTCATTTAAGTACAAAATGGGTAAAAGTCTTCTACGATGTTAAGAATTGGAAGTAGTATTATTCCAATGAGGGGGAAGGTGGAAGGAGACTAATAATTCACTGGAGTAGAGTTTGTGGTATCTATATTTTGGAAATATTGTTTATGAACAATTAAATTGTCCGCTTCAGTTTTGTGCATTTCTAAATTTATGCTATATTTCAGTAAACCATTAAGCACACGAAGAAGTGCATAAGCCTCAATACAGCAGTTTTAGAAAAGTATATGGTAAGGATCCAGAGAATGCAAGCAATCACTAGAGGAGATTGTAGGCTTTGGCTGAGTAGGAAGAGGTCAGGAAAAATGTGTAAAGAGGGAAGTCATCAACTGGGTTTCCCTAGGGGCTGCAATGTGATTTGGACATTTATTTTTGAACTTTTTCCAATAGAGCCAGGCTATGTTCCTAATTTTAATAAAGTGTAGTTTGAACACTAAATTTTAAATTTATTCTTTAAATATTTCTTGGGTGCTAATCATGTAACAGGCTCTATTTTGGGTGTTGGGGAAACAGCTGTGAGTAAGCAGTGGGGATCTGTTGGAGGCCGTGCTCTAATAGGGCAGAAAGATGATAAGATATACAAGTCAGTCTAGAGAAATGTAGAGAGATAATTGCCAAGGAGGGAAAAATCGAAGTAATGGAGCAAGGAATGTCAAGGCAGAGGATCATTGTGAAGTCAGCTAATCAGGGAGGGTCTCCTAAGCAGATGACTTCTGAGTGCCTAGCAGAGTGAGGGCACTCCATGATGGTACTGAGGAAGGGGCGTTCTAAGCAGAAAGAACAGAGGGCACCAGATAGGAGGGGCTTTGTGTGTTGGTGAAGCACCAGAAAAGCCACTTGCCTGGCCCAGGGCAAGCAAGCCTGTGGAGTAGGAGATCTAAAAGTACATGCCAGGTGGACAATTGGATGTATACTTCTAAAGCTCAGAGACTCGATGAGGGCTAAAGAAATCACTGAAGGAACCAAAAGAAGTGGCCATTGAGGTTAGAGGGACCAGAAGAGATGGTGAAATCCTGAAGTCACAAGGAAGAGAAAGCGTCTCATAGGAGAGAAAGTGATCATCTATGGCAATACTGTTACAGCAACTAATTGAAGACTTAGAACTGGCCACTGGCTTGGCAGTATGGAAGGCTTCTTCTGGCAACGCTGATGGGCTTAGTTGTGGGATGTGATAAAAGCCTTTTGAAAAGGGTTATGGAAGAATGGGCGAAGAGAAAATAGATACAACTCTTTCAAAGAGTTTTGCTGTAGGAGAAAAGAGAGAAATTAGGGATTTCTGGGGGAGAAAGAGGAAGGAAAGATTATGAGTATTTTCTAATGATGCAAGCAGAATAAGGATCTAGTAGAGAAGGGAAAAAAACAATCATTTAGGGAAGAAAGGAGAACTGCTGGAGGAACTGTCTTACCTAGATGAGCAGAAAGAAATATAAGGCTCAGGAAGGCTCAGCTAGGGGCATGGAATGCACAACCCAGTAACAGCAGCGAAGTTAGGTCTCGGGGAACAGGTAGAGATAGGAGGTATAGATATATAGTGATGGGAGCTATAAGTAGAAACATATTTTAGATATTTAAGTGTGGTAACTCATGCCAATGCTATATTTTATAACAAATGTTAATATTTTTGGGAAAAGTTATTCTTGAACATTATTCAAAGTATTTTAATAGTCTTTTGGGGAAGGAAATAACCTGCAAGTGATTGTAAGTCACTCAGCAAATGTCAAGATTTTTATAGTGTAACATTTTTCAAAGATTTTCATTTTTATGTGTAAAGATGTTAAAGCATATTTCCATTTGAAAAACCCAGACAACACCCCATAACATAAGAATTCTGCAGACTGTATTTTACACTTGGACTACAAAGGTCAGTTCCATGGAAAAATATTTTCCTCAGAAACTTTAGTGAAAAATACAAAATAATATGTTAGATTTACATAAATATTTTCTTCTCAGGTTATTTTATTTATTATTTTTGCTAACAAAAACAAAAGAACACACACACAACTAAAATTTCCCTTACCATTGTCTGCTACCAGCTTCCTCCTCAGTGGTAACTACAGTGAAATGTTTTTAGTATAGTCTGTCTATTAGTCTGCTTGGTTGCCTCCCCCAGTTCATTTGGTGTGTGTAACTGTATTTACAGAAATGTAGAATTCTTCTCTGTCTGTTTTCTTAAAAATGGTATCATATCCTATATATTCTTCAGTTTTGTTCACATAACCAGGAAATCCTGTCTTGGCACTTTCCCTGTAAGACTCCATACAGAATAATCTCAATTTCTAAAAAGACATCCTTTGAATTCCAGAGTATATCAATATCATACTTCTTTTGGATGTCACATAGGTTGCTCTCTGTTATGTTGAATCCTAAATATCCCCCAAAAGGCTCACATATTGAAGGAGCAATATTCAGAATTAGGGCTTTAGGAAAGTGTTTGGATCATGAGGGCTCTGATCTCGTCGATAGATTGGTATGTTGTAGGATTCATAACTGAATGAACTATTAGGATGTGCAGTCTAGTTGGAGGAAGTGGGTTTCTGGGGGATGCCCTGGAAAGATTTATGTTGTTCCCAGCCACACGGTCTCTCTCTTTGCCTCCTGACCACAATGATATGATCTGCTTCCTTCCTCCACACACTCCTGCTGCCATGATATTCTGCCTTTCCTCAGGTCAAAGTAATGGAGTCAACAGAACACGAACCGAAACTCCTGAAACTGAGAAAATTAAACCTTTCCTCCGTTAAGCAGTCATTCTCAGGAATCTTATCACTGTGACAGAGAGTGACTAACACATTCATTTTCCTGTTGCAAACAAGGCCTACTATAACTCCATGCGTTATGCCTTATGTAAGCCTCAGTGCACACTTGTGCAGGGTTTCTCTGAATGGATAAGGAAGTGTGTGATGGCAACACTGCAGGGGTGCACAATGTTAATCCAATTAGTGTCAGCATGTCCTTTTAAAGTATGGGACTGTTTTCACTTTTCCCAACATTGCAGTTAGAGTATCAGTGCCCCCTAGCTTTGCTGATATTTAATATCATTTTTAGTGAACATTGTTTTTCTGACTTCCCTGGTTAGCACTACCATTGTCTATATTACTGCCTTTCACTCTCCCTTGCCTTTAAATGAGGTTAGTTAATTTTGAAGGTAGTCCAAGTCTACAAAAGCTTCTGAGTCAACAGTTCCAAGTCTATGAATGAGTCTTCACCACAGAATCATGAGCTCTGCTTTTTCTCAATTTTGGGTTTCTGTTCATGCAGTGTGGAGCCGGTCGTTTCATCTTTTTGATGGTCACATGAATCATCTGGAGGTACTGTATTCTTAAAATGTAAATCTTCATGTGCAGATACTGGGTGGAGGCTGAGAATCTACAGTTCTAATAAGTTTACTGGTCCATGGACAGTACTTTGAGTAGCAAGGAATTATGTGATTCACACATACAGAACATTTATTCACTTGTGCTACACGGCAAAGTGAGCCAAACATATTGTAGGTCAAGTGGTACCTAGGGCATTTTCTGAAATGCAGGCTTAGTACACTTGCTTTTATTTACAAATCCAACACTATCCCCACCCATACCTAATGTTTTGCTTAAGACTTGTACTATTTGTCTCACTGTTATATGATTGTAGTAATCAGAATAAAGAATGAGAAATACATAATTTTATCTTTGGAAAAAACTGTACTTCAAGTGGCACAGATTTAAGGTCAAAATACTAACGTCATTTTGTAGCTTCCTCTCCTTTATCTTTCTGATCCAGGAATTTCTATGTAGCTTGTACATCACTACAGGTACTTTTTTATTTTAAAGAGAAAAAAAATAAAAATGAAACAAAATTTCATAACAGGTTAGTAGAAAAGTTAAAATAATGAATATATTGTGTATTATTGTCTTCGTGGCTAGGGATATAGCTCACTTCGTAGGAGTTATTCAGAGTACAAGATATAGGCATGGTATCTTGTCCAAACAATACTAGCAGAAACCTTTCTTTTCTTGTATACACAGGATCACTTCCTTATTTAACAATAGAAACTCTTGCCAAAATCAGCATAATCTTATCTATCTATTGATCAATCTATTATCTCTGAATCTATCTTCTATATTTTACTATTCTCAACTGTAGATCTTATTCTAATACATCATTTTAATGTAAAAGTAATTTATTTTCCTTTTCATCAGATCCTTTAAATTTCATTTTAGCTTTTAATGCATATCATTTAGTATTCTAAGGTCAATTTTTCATGTGATGGGTGGAGGGTCACTTTTCTGCCAATGAATGGTGAAGACAACATCTAGATGATGTGTTTGGACCCTGTGCCCCAGTTCTTCATAACTGTCATTCAATTTAATGATCTCTGTCTCATTCTATAATTGACTACTATTTTAATAATAAAATCTTATACAGCCTTTTGATTAATTTAGTAACACTACCTCATGGCCTTAATGAACTTCTCTTAGCTATATTTAGTCAGCTTATTGATAAGGTAAAATGATTTCATTTTGAGCACATAGCTTGATGGGATTTTACATATTTATATACCTGTGGAACAGTCTTGAAAGTGTAGAATATACTTATCAATCTAAAAGATCTCCTCACTCCCTTTGAAATCAGTTCCCTATGCTTGAAAACAGGTAGCAACAAAGCTATTTTCTGCCACTGTATATTATTTTGATAATTCTGTATCACATTTAAATGGAACACTATTGTATGTTGTGTTTTGCATTTGATTTCTTTCTCTAAGTAAAATGTTTTGTATTATCACACATATTAGATCATTATTTTTAAATCAGAGCAATATTTCATTTTGTGCCCATATCATTTTACCAGCTCATCTGTTGTTTCATGAATGGCTGCTATAAGCATTCTTGTGGTAGTATATTTGTAAACATTTGATTTCATTTATATTAAAGAATACCTAGAATGGGAAGTTTTGGCCATCTAGTAAACATAGGCTGCTAATCTTTATTAACAACTTTGATGAATTCTCATATATATTTTAATCTAAATTCTCTAAATTCTCTAGACAATATATCGTCTTATATTTTCTAAGTGTTTGCTTATTTTAAGACCTGCCTCCTTTGGAGGTTGTAAATCCTTACATAGTAGAAGCCACGTGCAATTTTGTTTATTTACTTGTTTATTTATGCCTAGGAACAAGAAATAAATAGGTTGTGGGAACATAATAAATGCTTGTTGGATAATTATTATGTGCTTCATTAATAACGATCTGTTAAACATGATAACTATAAATTTCATTTCTTCTTTGAGATTAATTTGTAAAATTTTACACTGGCTGTGTTTCAGGTTGACATAAATAGCAAATGACTCTTTTCTTTCTTTTCTGGATGGATGTGCTATTTTAATGGGACCACTTGGATCATCTTGAGACTCCTGTTGGAACTATCAGGAAATAGGTTGTCACGGTCCACTGGAGCTGCTAAGTTAAAAGCAAGCAAGCTAGGGTTGCTGTTGCTATCTTTGCTAGTTGGATAGGTTCTACTTGAAAATAGACATGGGAGAGAAAAGAGGCAAATTTAGTATCACATGTTGAGGTATGCCATCCAAATCCCTCAGTACCTCCAAACTTTGCACGGCTTATGCCAGTTTGAAATGAGTGTTCTAATACTGTATGCTATTTCAGTGGTCCTAATACATTGTACTTGGGTAACACCAATACTGAATTAGCCATCTTCCACCTTAACGGTGAGATAAAACCACTAGATATTTTATTTGAATGTATTTGCCTTGGCCTTAAAGTTAAAGATCACGTATTTTGTCAATTTTCTTACGCTTCTATGAGAAGCTATGTCAGTGTGCTGCATGTGCACGCGTGTATACACCAATGAGTGATAGAGAACTGGGTTTGCACTTTTGTTACCTAACAGTGTCCCACCACTGACTGTGAAGTGGCTATTCAATGGTAAAAAGTATAAAAATAAATTTTCTTATAAAAAACTGAAATTAAGACAGTTCAAGCATGGAAGACTTACTCAAGCATTATTGGTGTATGACACACAATTGTGGTGATCTTATATGACAGCACCCTTAGTGCGGGACAGTGCTGTTAATTTAGCGTTTGCCTTGAACTTGTCAAATAATTGCCTCAATTATCTGTTTTACTTTGGCCATGGAAATCTAGCCAGGACAACTATTTTTATTTCCGCCTGGATAACTGCTTTGTGGTCCCATTGTCACAAGCTCATGGCACTGTCCTAATGCTGGTAAGACTCAGACAATACACTTCCACCATTGTTGTGGCTGAGTCATCATTCTGTTAGTCGGTGTTGAACAATCCTCTTAAAAGTGAACGATTTTGAAACAGTCTATATTGTTTGGTGGGAAGATGTTTTCTCATTTTGGGCTATTAGAATTATCTTTTGCAATAGTAACAATGGGTGGAGAGAGAAAATTTTTTAAGTCATTTATTGCTTTTCTAGGAAAATTTCCAATGCTGATACTGGGCATTTGCCCCATCCCAAGGCCAAAGGAAAAATGGCCAGTCAATGTGATCTGTTTGAGGGACAGAAGAGTCCATTTTATTTGCTGTAGTTATCTTAGTGATATATTTGAAATTAGAGTAAAGAGCAGTATTAAAGTCAGCCTATGTAATTTTCCCAACTGTAATATTTTATTTTTAAATTTTTAAATCAAGTTTGTTGGTACATAAATTTAATCACATTCATCATAGGGAAATTTTACCTGTACATGATATATATTTTGATTATTATTTTTTCCCATTCCCCTCCCCTCCTTTCAACCCCTTTTCCATTTTCATTTCCCTAGTTCCCCTTCCCATCTGAACACTTTCTTTTTATTTCACAATATCTATTATACATTTTGGTCTTTATCTACACTTTTGGTTTCTCACACCAGAGAGACAGTGTGATATTTACATGTGTGCCTGATTTACTTCACTCAAGAGTATGGTCTCAAGGTGTGTATGTTTACCTGGAAATGTCTCAAGTTTATTCTTGTACATGGCTGAGTAGTATTCAATTGTATAAAAATCCCACATCTTCTTTGTCTCTTCATTGGTTAATGGGGATTTGGGCCATTTCCAAGATTGAGCAATTACAAACTCTGCTGTTGTGAACATGGGTATGCATATGTTGCTGTGCTATGATGCTTTTAATTATTTTGGGAAGATACCAAGAAAGGGAATAGCTGGGTCAAATGGAACCTCAAGTTTTTTGAAGAAGAATTTCCATACTGATTTCCACAGTGGTTGTACCAGTCTACACTCCAATGAATGGTCGAGAAGAGTTCCTTTTTTCCCACAGCCTTGTCAGCATTGGTTATGGGTTGTTTTCTTGATAACAGCTGTTCTTTCTGGAGTGAATGGAATCTCACTGCTGTTTTAATTTTCATCTCTCAAAGGACCAGTGATGTTGAACATTTTTTCATATATTTATTTGCATTTTTACTTTTTCTACCTGAGAAGTGTATAATCATTTCAGTGGCTAATTTTTGGATTAGGTCATTGGGTCTTGAAATTTGGGGGATCTGATTTTTTTTCATTCTTTATATGTTCTAAATATTACTTCTTTTCCTGAAGAACAACTGGCTAAGATTTTTTCCCACACTGTGGGTTGTCTTTTCACTCTGTTGCTGATTTATTTTGCTATTCAAAAGTTTTAATAAGATGAGGTCCCAGTTGCTGATTCTTTGTAATATTTCCTGTGTGACTGGTTTTTTTATGAAATCTTTGCCTACATCTATGTCTTCAAAAGTTCTATCTATTCTCTCTTCCAGCAGATTGAGTATTTATGCTTCAATATTTAGGTCTTTGATCCATTTTGAGTTTAGTTTAGTGCATGGTGAGAGATATGAATCTAGTATTGGTCTTCGGTATGTGGAAAGCCAGTTTTTCCAGCACCATTTATTACAGGCTATCTTTCTTCCAGTGAAAGTGTTTGGGCTCGTCGTCAAAGATAAGGGGACTGAGTGTGTTTGGTGTTGTGTCTGCATCTTCTAATCTGCTTCATTGATACTCAGATCTGTTTTTTTTTTTTTTTTGCCAGTACCATGCTGTTTTTATCACAGTACAACAGTAGTATCAGAAAGAAGTACTTAGGAATCAATCTAACAAAGTTAGCAAAAGATCTTTAGATTGAAAACTACACTGCTTTGAAAAAGGAAATCAAAGAGGATATCAGAAAATGGAAAGATAACCCTTGCTCTTGTGTAGAAGGAACCAACATAGTGAAAATGGATATACTCCCAAAATTGCTATGCAGATTTAATGCCATCCCAATCAAAATACTAATAGAAACCTCACATAATTATAGAAAAAGTCCTGAAATTCATTTGAATACAGAAAAGACCTAGAATAGCAAAAATAATTCTGGGCAACAAAGGCAAGGCAGGGTACATCATAATCCCTGACTTGAAATTATACTACAAAGTTAGTTCATTTAATGGGAGATGACATTATTCTGACTGTCTATAGTACTTGTGAAAGATATGGAAGTTTTAGGGCCTTCTAATACCCTCATTTGACTTCTTTCATATTTGTAAAGTGTTTGGAGGAACATCTATTTTAACAGTAGTCTCACGTATTTCAAAAAGCTCTGTGAAAACTACTCACACATGCATCAGCACACACAGACAGAGCCATTATATTTAGTAGAGGGAGCCAGAGCTAGAGAGCATAAAGCGAATGATTTCATTTATATAAAGCTTAGTAACAGGCAAAAATAATTTATGGGTATGAAAATCACATAGTTATACCCTTCTATGTTGATGTTTAACTTATAGAAAGAGAAATGTGAGCAAAGTAGAAAAGCTAGGGTCAACTTTCACCTTTACCACTTACTAGCTGTGATAACTTAGGTGAACCTGAATGGAAGTTTGTCCATTTGCAATTTTAATAAATTCCCAGATAATGTTGATATTGATGGCTCTTAAAGTTTGAGTAGTAAAGATTCAGTTATTACAGCTGAGGTGAAATTTGCAATTTATCTAAGGTCAAACTCAAATGGCTAACCAAAACCAAAGTTCATGAGTATGTACCTCTATAGATTTTCCTCTCTATGCAAATTAAAAAAACAAATCAAGAGATTAAATGGATAAATAAAAACACGAGGGATCAGGAAAAAATGTGGACATTTATTAAACTGATTTTATAGAATTTTCTGCATATGAGCAACTTATCCCATTTTTATTGCTACGTTTCTATGTATAGAGTCTTAAATTAATGTTTTCCTAATTTCTAACCTGGAAATTACATTTATAGTAAAGGTGTAGCTGCAGTTTTGGAAATCATAGCATGAAGTAACATGTCCCATAGAAGTTTTGATGATTGCTACACAAAAGCTCATGCATACATATACTGGAATAGTTGTTGGTATTGTGGAACCCATTCTTGAACATAGTCCTGAATAATCCTTGACTCCTGGTATTCATACTACTTTGTCTTCCTATCTCAGGTTAAATAGAACTGATCTGTTAAGTCAATGAAATGATGCAAAAATGATAGTATATGAATTCCAAAGCCAGGACATGAGAGACATTGTGGATTCTATCTTGTTTACTTTGAATTGCTTACTGGGGGAAGCCAGTCACCATATCAATAGGAAGCTTGAGCAGCCTGTGGGCTAGCCAGTGAGAAAGAACCAAGGCTTCCTGCCAATAGGAATAGGAGGAAGTTATCTTGGAAATAGGGCCTCCAGGTTCAGGCTTTTGGAATCACTGATAGTTAATATAACATTTGAGAAGAAGGAGAAAAATCTACATTTGGAAGATATAGAAGTTTCAATTTAGAGTCTGTAGTAAGTCCTCCAAAAGTTATCTAAGTATGTTACATCTATTTGAACTAAACTTAGTTCTCGTGATTTAAAGATTATCAGCTCCTTATCCTAAAGAAATAAGAGAAAGTGTAAAATCAGAAATTGGAGCATTGTACCTTTTACTTGATGAATAAAACCAATATGTTATAGGATCTATTACTGGGTTACTAGTATATGAACAGGCTTATCATTATAAGGCCATCATTTGGGATGCTAATACTGGAACTAGAGAAGGATGGACATGGATTAATTATTTTTAATTATTATAGCATTCTGTGATAAATTGATTTGTTATGTAAAGAGGATGGATGAATAGAAAACATTTTCACTTTTTTTTAAGCTAATAAAGAGTAATCGTACACACCACTGAATGAAACAGAGTATTGGGAAGATAAGCCAGAATTTTAGAAATGGGGAAGAGAAGGCTCTATTTTCAGATGTGTTGACTTTCAGTTAACAATAAAACCTTGAGGGGCGAATGCTGCCTTTTTCTTGATTTTTTAATGTTCTCTTGTACTATATAACAATAAAAATTTTCGTTTTCCAACCCCATCCTTGAAAACAATAGATCTGGCCAACGTATTTATTTTACTTAAGAGAGAAACTTAGCAAGCTGGAAGTTTAACATGTTCAACAGCATAGAGCCACTCTCCAGAGGTCCCCAATACCAAACTATAGATTTTATCAGGGGATTCATTCTGTAGCTTCTTAATAGCTTTCTTCATGTTGGCTATTGCCCTTATCCCCCAATGTCTGAAATTTGTCATTCTTTTGAAATAGGAAAATATTTGGTTAATTATTTATAAAACAATTCTAGCAGTATATCTGTTCCTGGGTGTCAGGTGATAGACTTTAGTTAACTTCAAACAATTAGAAATCCAATGTACTTTAGGATTTAGGCTCTGGAGAACTGTGACAATAGGGCTAAATTTGTAGACTGATTTGTGAGACAAAATGCCTTGACTGACAAATAGGTAAATGCAAGTTTTTTTTTTTATTTTAAGGAGAATTTAAAAAATAACAAAACAACAACATAGATAAAAAGAAAACAACATAAAAACAATAAAAATTATACAGGGTTTCAAAAGAAAAATAACTAGAACATTAAGATGTCATTTACCGTTTCATGTCTGGAAGTGAGTTTAGTAATTAGAAAGTAACTTGAAGTATTGGACAGTTTTCCTGTTGCTGACACAAAAGACATGACACTCTCAATTTAAATGAGAAGGGTTTATTGGGCTAAAGGTGTTTGAGATTTCTGTCTTTAGTTGATTCGTTTCAAGGTGCCAACATCATGTCAGAGAGAAATAGCCACCCACAGCAGACAGAGGATAGCCAGAGGGAGAAAAGAGGAGGCCAGAGAAAAGAATTCCCTCTTCCAGGTCGTGTTCACAGTGACCCACCTCTTTTAACCACACTCCACCTCCTGACAACAATTTTGGCTACAAGATTACTGATGAGAATAATGCAGCCATAACCCAATTACCTTCTAAAATCGTAGACATTTCTGGGGAGTATTTTAGATCCAACCATATATGGTGAGTATAAAACTGGGAGAGACATAACTGTACAGAATGAATCATGTACATTGTGGTGGAATGTGTCTGCTATGCTACAGAAAATCAAATTCCAGTAACTGAAATATTTATATTTTCAGTGTTCATTTTCTTTGTTTGCATAAAAAGATTCCAAGTCAGTTATACTACAACTATTCGTTTAGAACCTACATGGCCCAGGCACGTGGGTCTAAGTGTAAGACTGCAGTTGTGAATAACAGCCAAGTTATCACGCTCAAGAGACACACTTCAGGGGACCACTGGTATCTTGCTAGTTTCTGGGTCTCCTAGTCAGTCAACTGACTCTCCTGTTTTTACCTTAATTCCCTTAATGGTTTGGAAAATTATACCTGGTCTTTCATTATCTTCATTTTTGGAGTATTTTCCTAATAAAAGATAAGGAAGACAGACAAATGTAGATGATACATTTACACATGGTATTTTTGAGCTAGATTACTTTGGTGAAGATGAGTAGTTTTGTTTTCATTTTTCTACTTTTGTAATGAGGGCTTAATGCAAAGAACTCAAATAAAAAAGTATGGTTAAAAAATAGCTGAATTACAATTACTCTATAGCAATATATGTAAACAAATCTACAGTAAATGTTCAACAAATGGGATGAATTTTAATTTGACAATGAACTTCAAGTAATTTAGTTCAAAGACATTTGAGGCAAATAGGCTAATTATATATTGCCTGAAGGGGAAATATTTCCTTCAGCTGACTTATTGATTTGTTGCCTTTTAACACAAAATTATGCTGATCTAATTACAAGGAAGGGTTAAAAAGCTAATAACTTCAAAGCAGAGGTTGTCTGAAATGGAAGAGAATGATTAATAGTCTAAAAGGAACAACCTTCCATAAACCTTTAGCTAGAAACTTGAAATACCATGTCACTAATGGAGGAGTTTAAGTAATTTTTCTTTCTATATAAAAGCACTGTTAAAATTGTCTGCTAAATGTTATTGTCATTGGACTCATGTTGTAGTAGTCTCTTCTGACCAAGTCTCTAGGTACTGTTTGTTTATAGTCTTTTAGTATTATTAGTTTTTAAAAACTTAACTCCTGGTGTGCTAAATTTGTTCATCAGTGAGATACTATGCCAAAATCTTCTCCAAAACCATTTTCTTTAAGTAACTCTAAGTGTCATGGCCAGGAACACACTCAATGAATGATACTACTACAGATAGCTCAGTTAGGTAGAAACTGATAGGCAGTTAAAAGGGATCAGGCCCATGATAGAGTCAGGACAGAGTCGAGGCAAACCAGCCCTATGGGTAAAGTCTGAGCTGCTAGAAGCTGGGCTCCAAGATGGAGGCAAGATGGTTAATCCTGTGAGCCTCCCCAGAGATATACAACAGCCCAAAGCTTTGCTGTAACTAGAACCATCTGGTCTAGTAAGCCTTCACAGCTTAACAAACATGTAGAAGTAATGCAACCAACACATACATAGATAACCACAATACTCTGACCGTCACTGTTACCCCTCCTAGAAATGCCTTTGTTTTTCTCCATGCCATATACCCTTGCTACACATCTTGTTTTACTATTGGATCAATATTAGCTGAGTGACTGTACTTGTAATTGTTTAGGTTATTTATAGTTTGAACCAAGGTAAACTGTGATGAGATTTTCTGTATAAAAACCGATTAGACAATGAGCTCAGTGGTGGCCCACTTTTAGGACCCTTCCTTCCTCTTAGGAGCTTTGTTCTAATAAAACTTTCCTATTCTTTATCTCCTTTGTCCTTGATTCCACTCTTCGGCATCCTGAGACATGAACTTAGCACATCTAACTGGTTGGAGTTTCTTCCCTGTAACAATACCAAGAAACATGTTAAGGTAGGTCACCAGGGAGTCATATAAATTTCTTTCTCTGCCTCTTCCAACTAAGAATTATGAAATGAACATCGAGGCCTGTAGTTGGAACCACATAAATTGGAATTAATATTTTCATATAAAATCATTGAGAAAGCTGTGGAGCATAAGGAACATTTTGAGTGATGAGACAAGTAGAAATGAGTAAAAGCCATTAGTGTTATCACTTTTTATAATATTTTCTGGCCCATTTCCATTTCTGTATGATTGCCACATTCAGACTTAGATTTCTTTGCCCTGGAGCAAAAAGAGCTGTGATTGAGTTGGGGGAACTCTTGCAGTTTTGGGTCCCAGGGATGGGAAAGCTTATCAGCTACATCAGATTCCATTAACAGTGTTGACACTGGGGTGGCATCATCAGCTCTTTGTGATTGTGGCTGGTAGCAGAGGACAGGGACCTGGGAGGCTAAAGTAACCTGGTTGAACACAGAGATTTCTGTAACCTCCCAGGTCCCTGTCCTCTCATTCAACACAGAGAAATGATAGTAGGACCAAATCAAATTTTAGTCTCAACCATCTAGTTTTAAGGAAGAAAGTACTGTATATATTATCTTTTTTCTAATAAAAGTAAGATAAAGATGACCTACTATTCTGCCATTTCTTCCCTAGAAACAATGACATTTAACCCCAAGATGTATATGACTCTAGGAATATTTCTTTCTCGTTTGTTTTTTCTTCCACTCTTTGATTCTTAAAGTCAAGCTGCAAAACTGAAACACTGCAGTACCTATGGCCCCAGTTACTTGAGTTGCTGAGGAAGAAAGGTTGCTTGAGTGCTGGAGTTTGAGGCCAGCCTGTGCCACACAGAAAGGCCCTGTTTCAAAGTAAATAACAAAATAGAAAAGATGAAGAAAAAGGAAAGGAAAGCTGTGCCATAAAAGTTTTTTTACAGATTATTATTTTTCCATAATACAATTTTTAGTGGCTACTTAACATTTAATTATAACATTTCAGTTTCAGTGGTAAATTTTGTTTATCTCTTAATCCCCTCTTTGTTTATCTCTTCACCTGCTCCTCCAGGTCTATCCTGAACAAGGTTTAGAGAAATAGTCTCAGTGCTCTAAGCAGAGTAAAATGCTGTCCCATTATTGTCATGTGCTTCATTCATTTCCTAATACTGTTTTATATTTAAATTTTATCCTCTAACTTTCCCCCAGAGAAATTATAACCTAGATCTATGATGGTGAATATTTTTTTTTTCTTTTCTGGTACCGGGAATCAAACACAGGACCTTACATTTCCCAGGCAGGCACAGCGCCACTGAGCTACATCTCTGGTCCAGATGATGGTGAAACTTCTAGAGACTGAGTGCCAAGCTGCACCCAAAGCCCACATGTTTATGGCAAAGTATCAGTACTACAATTAAACCTGAATACTAAAGTTTTAGTTTTGAAAAAGCCAACTTACACATTAGCATCTTTTGTCCTAAAATAACAGAGCTTTCAGTGATACAATTAGCTTTTTATTGAAAGATAAAAGTTTGCATAAATAATGTGATCTTTGCTGTAGCATGTACGTGGATAATTTATCAAACCTTGGCTCATGCATCCTTAGTTTGAGAGCAACACAGGCAGCACTAAGGTCATCTGTTAGTCTGTTTCATGCATCAGATTTGATATAATTCAAAGCTGAAAACAGCTGCTCACAAGCATAGATGATCCAAACAAAGTAAGAAAAGCAATGCCAAGTGCTTTCATTGACTTCATATTGCTCGGCAAAGAATTCCACACTTTAAGGATTTCTTTTCAGAACTACTGTCCTTTGTCATCTGTCTTCTCAAGTGTTACATGCAGGTCATAGAATTTATTTTTCCAGATAGAACTTTCTTGAAATTCCAATAGCTCCATTTCCAAATTTCCAAAGGCTACTTAGAATAAGCAGGAAAGATCATGTTCTTCAAATCTGGCTTTTTCTGAGAAGTAAGTAAACACAGGGTTGTCTCTATCTTACAGAACTGTAAAAATCTGTAACTAAAACTCTCTTTTGCAGCTAGTACAATTCAAAAAAATTCCTTTAGATTTCCTGATGGCTTGCAGGATTGTTTGCAAATATTGTAGAATTTTCTAAATGGATTTTTAGATTTAGAGAATATTTCAGCTGCATTCTTTCAATGTCTCAAAAATCTATAACTTTCTTTCAAATACTTTGACATTATATAATATCTTTCTGTTGTTTTCCTTATACCTGCAGTTGTTCAGTACATAGAAGTGTGGTATAAAATCCCTAAAAAACATGAAGTCTTTAAACCGGGCCATATCAATTCATTGTGTATATTCCTAACTTTCTCACTTATAAACTGCCTAATTTCATCCAAGCAGGCACAAATCTCTCTGGGATGTATGCTCTGTTAGGCCAGTGGACATTATTTTACATAAGTAAGGTATTGTACTGTGCATGAACTTCCTCAAGAAGTGCTTGCAATGGTCAAAATATAAGAACATGAGCCATGGTGTAATTCACCAATTTTGTAACATCTTTGTGAATATTGTCTGATTTTTTGCTACTTTTCATGGCACAGAAGAAGTTTCATGATGTATAGTACAATGACATTGATGACTGGATGTTTTGCTTCTTTACCAAAGAGTTGCATGAAAGCAAATGTTGCCCCCAACATGCATGGTGCCCCTTTGCTAGTAGCTGACACTCCTTGTTTTCTGGCCTTATGTCTTGTGACAAAAAAACCTCTGTTACAGCACTGTGGGTATCTATCTTTTGTGTTCTTCCAGACAAAGACACCTGTTTCACTAGCTCTTCTTTCTTATCCCCAGCACTGTAATGCAATATTACTGCTAGCCTTACATCATTATTTATGTTTGTGCTTTCATTCAAGCACATGGAATAACAAATTGACTTTTGTGAATCAGCGGTGAAATGCTAACACCACTTAACTTGTGTAGGACTTGATTTTTAACAGTATTTCTGTTAAGTGGCATCTCATAGATACGTTGCATAATTTTATCCTTCTTTTGGAAATCATGAAATATGGAATAAACCCAAGACAACATGGCCATTTTCATAAAATCCCTATCAGAGAAGGGCTTACATGTTTTGCTATGCCCAGTTAAATTTGAAAGCTGGTAGCTGTCAAATGATTTGTTTTAGAAAGATAGTTATAAAAACTAAGATGTTGGGAATGATATATCCTCAATTTCCCTTCAAGCAATTCTTTCCTTTCAGTTTCAAGACTTTGAGTCTACAAAATCACAAAATTAAGGAAAAGAAGTACCCAATATAAATCTGTTCTTATACCAAAAATAGTTAACACTATTAGTTAACACTGAAGAACTGGACATTCCCTGAAACAATAATCTAAAACAGTGATTCTTGCTGGGGTTCCTGTTGAGTCTGCTGACCACCAGTGCAAGAGGGCAGTGTTCCACTGACCACAAGCTTTTGGCTTACTCTGAAAAAGGCATCTGAGGGCATTTCCTACCTTGTGGGGGGTTCTGCTAAAAATCACAGCCAGCCTAAGATAGCTCCTGTTTTCATAAATTCTTCACAAACAACTAAATATAACGTTGCAGATTTAAATATGCCAGGGGGACAGTACAACATTAAAAGAATATCAGTCTCTTAATTAGAACATCATTTTGCTAAATGTTAGATATTAAATTTCAACTTTTTATAAGTAAACTCAAAGCTACAATCTTGTGTTAATAGAAACCTCACAGCCAGTCCAGCCAAATATATATCCTTGGCAGGGAAGTGACCAGCCATGGGAAAGCTTGAATGAGCTGCAGCTAAGACTTGTGGCCCATGACATCATCACCTGGTGCCACTACTCCTTTCTGAGCATGTGCACGGCCCCAAAGTGCATTGTTATTCAATGTTCAGCTGCTGGAGTGAGGTTGGGGTGACTTGGCTTGCACAGGAAGGGCTCTGTGTACCCACCACAACTGATCTAGTTCTTATATTGGTTATAGATTGATATATAACCAATTTTCATTTTTCTCTTTCAGTCTCTTTTCTTCCTGCTTTGCCAAGATTCCTCAAGACTCATGAAGATTGCATTGGGTTTAATTCCCTCATTCTCAGCTCTTGGTCTGTTTCTTTTTAAATTTCCTGTTGAATCTATTGGCATTTGTGAGGACTACAGTTATAGCATAATTTATGAACAGTGACGCTATTGACATTTTGACATTTGGGGCTGGAGGTGGCTGTGTTATGCCTAATCAAAGGTTTAAGAGCATCCTTGGCCTTTACCCATTAAATGCCACTAGCTTTCCCCACCTTCCCCACAGCCATCACCACTGAGGTTGTAACAAAAATGGTTCCAGACATTTCCACATTTAAAATTCTCCCTGAGTTGAGAACCTGTAAGCTATAGGGTTGACAAGTAGTCTCAATGACTAATAAATACAAGTACTTAAAAAATATTATTTCAGAAGTGAAATAGTCTTTATTAACTTCATGACATTTTTTTTCATTGATTTTCTTCTGTGTTCTGAGATTTTCCTGAGTTAGTGGAACTTTATGCTATGCAAGATGGTTTGGCACATTCAAGATGAATGTTACTTATTTATTTATTTATTTATTTTTGAGACAGGGTCTCGCTATGAAATGTTATTTAATTGTAATGAGTTTTTGAGGCTTTCCATATGAAGACATTTACAAACATGAAGATAGATTAGATTAGATAGATAGCTCATAGGCCACAGCTCTCAATATTAGAATAAGGAAAAATGATCATTAATGGTCAGTGTTTGGATTGAATTATGGATAAAATTACTTCTTGGAAAACAAGAACACATTTACCCATCATCCTGATCTTTATTTCTAATCCTAAGGTTAGATATGTGAGCATTCTATCTTCATTAGAGTCTGTTATGGGGGGAAAAAGAATACATATTAAAATGTTTCTATATGAGTACATTTACATTTCCTTTATTTCACACCAGGGAACCTAGTATAGTGAATACTTCCTTAAATATTCATAAGTGTAAGGAACAAAAAGCCCTACATGAACACATTATGAAAACAGATAGTAGAAGTATAAACAGAAGCACACACTGCAAACTTTGTGCTACTGTTCTTACTGGTGGAGTTAGCTGGAAATAAGATAGATCTGAAGTTTACAGCAAAAGAGCATATACAGTTGCATTCTTGAACACGAAAATACAAAGTTTCAAAGAAAACTCCATCTCAGGCACAAAATTATATTTCCTTTAAGCTATATTCGTTATGATTCATTAACACTTCTGAGCTAAAATTTTAGTTAAAACATTACGAAATCCAGCTGTAAAGGTTACAGTCTTCCAATCAGTTGAAGAAGGTGGCAAGTATTTGGAGGGAGACTAATACAGAGATTTAAAACAGCAAACTGTATTGCCTAAATGAAGGAGGCTTTGTGCAGTATGATTAAAGGGGAGTTTTCTGTTTGGCTTTGCCTTGCTAAAGCCAACGTTTGAGCAATGACTTTTCCCTGCCTCAAGCATTTCAAACAGTTTAGAAAAGCAGAGGCTTTATTTCTATGGCTGTTGCTGGGTTTGCTTCCCCAGGACTGACTGGTTTGAATCTTGTGTCTCGTTAGTCTGGGCTATGTGGCATTTAGCAGGGATGCCTGCTGCAGTGTGCATTAGCAGGGTGTAGGTGAGCAATCTGTCCTCAAATTAATGGAGAGAATAAACACTTCTTTTGGCCAAACACAAGTGGAGCAAATTAAAAAAAGGGAAGCTATTTTATTTCAGGGAACATTATTTATTGTTTTGAATTTGCAAAGCCATAGGTCCTTTATTTGTTTCATTTCAGTTCATCCTCTTCAGCATTTTTCTCCCATTCATGAACAGTTTTGAAAATTCTAGCAGCAAATGGGTTTGCCCCTGTCATTTTGCCGGACACTATTCATATGACAAATGTATCTTTTCCTATGGGTTCTGTCCTCTTAATAACCTGAAAATTTCAGTTAGTCCACTTTTGCTTTGGCCCAAAGTAGCCAAATAACTGAGTTAAAAATAGAGTTGGATTCTGAAGTCTCCAGAAAATGCCCCATTCAGTCATTCACTGTCTTTTAGTTTTTTTTTTTTGTTGTTGTTGTTTTTTGTTGTTGTTTTTTTTTGTTTTTCTCCGGTACCGGGAACCGAACTCACAATCTTGCGCTTGCCAGGCAGGCGCTTTGCCACTGAGCTAAATCCCCAGCCCCCACTGTCTTTTAGTTTTGCAGGTTACACTACCCAGTGCTTTATGCAGGAGAAATAAATGGATGCCTACTAACTGTATTTAAACACAGGAAAAATTAACTTGATAATTACTGTGATAATAATCATCAGTCTGGCACTGGAACAAATACATTATTCCATACTGCCACAGTTTCATCTTCACAACAACCCTGATGAAAGATCATGTTAGAACAAGCTTTTGTGTAACTACCTTCCCAAATCGGGCTCAGGAAACTGACAAAGGATTTGAATCTTCACTTTTGGAATTCCAAAAGAGAACAGAGTAAGCTTTGGGCTGACATCCCAAACAGCTTCACGGAGACCCTCCATAGATGTCAGTCCCTCTGTCCAACTTTGCCCCTCATACTTGGTACCGACACCCAAGCCCTTGAGTGCACACCCGTCTCATCTCCTGCGCTCCTTCAGAGTTATGTCCGTTCCCCTCTCAATGTCTCTGTTCTTTGGAACAAATTTCCTTCTTTCTTGCCTTCCGCCCCCTGGGAAATGGAGTTTGCTCTAGAGTTAACAAGCTTCTCTCAACCCCGACTTCTAGTGAATAAATTCTGCACTTTGTTTCCCATACACGAGAAAATAGAGGCAAAGTAACTGAAGTAATTTGTCTGAGGTCATCTATCTAGTAGATAGAAAATTTATATTTGAAACAGTCTTTCTGACTAGTGACTGCATTATTTCCTGCTGATGTTTTCCTGTAATTCTATACTCTGCAAATGATCCAGTTTATGTCAAAACTTAATGCCAGATTTTGTATGTTTCCAATCAACATTATTTGGGCACAGTGATTACTTGGAGTCACAGCCAAAAAGTACAAGAATGCCCAGAAAAGCTTGAAATGACGTGGAAAATCTTGTTAACTGGGTTGTTTATTTAAAAAGGAAATAAAATTTTTTAAGGTTATAAAATTGGAAGCAGCATAGTAAACAGACATTAAAAGATACAGCCTTTAAAATGTCTTCTAGACTACAAGGTTCCTTGTTTTCTATTCTGACTAATCTTTCCTCAGCAACATCAATGGAGTCTGCAGCATCTCAGCATCTGTAGCTGTCACTGGCTTCAGGCTCTTGTTTGCCTCTACTGGGTGTGGGAGAGAGAATGGATGGGATTTTAGAGTTGTTATTGGTAATGTAACAGCACCTCTAGTTGGCAGACTTACAGTTCTATTACACATGATTTGATGGGGACTTTGTGTCCTTTATTGTTTCCAAAATTCCTGTTCAGCTTTTTGTTGATGTTTCTCCATCCTGATTGCATATTAGTACTACCGAGGGAACTTCTATAAAATGTTCACCCCTAGACCCTACTCCTCAATGACTAAATTAAAATCCCAAGAAACAAGGGGGGGGGTCTCTTGTACTACTGTTGGCTTAAAAAGCCATGGTATTAAAGAAAGCTCCTAAATTCTTGCTGGGAAATAATTGCAGACAGGTAATTTAGGAGACTGCTGGAGAGATGGTATTTTGCTGTTTCAGCAAGGACTTTATTAACTGCTTGTGATATTCTTCTCATGATGGAGAGCATTTTAATCAGATTTGCTATAATGATGTTGAGTGATAAACTACCTCAAAACTCAGCAGCTTATGTTAATGAGTGTTTGTTTCTTCCTTGTGGGACAGTGGCTTGGCTAGCCTAAGTTTGGGCAGAGTGGTTTTGCATCACACTTCAGATAAGCTGTACCCCATTGCGGATGTGTTTCAAGTCTTTGGTCTTCCCTAGGTTTCATGTGCCTAGAGGATAGACCTGTCGCTGCAAAAGTTAAGTTCAGTTCTGCTTAAGAGACTCTGCTTGTGTCATGCCATTGCTACGGCTTTGGAAACAGTTGTTCATATGGCCCAGCCCAACACTAGCTAATATTTGTGGAGTGTTTACTAAATGTCAAGTACACCTAAGTGGTTTGTATGGATTATTTCATTCTTGAAAAAACCCTGTGAGATAGTGTTGCCTCCATTTTACAGTTGACAAAATATACTCTGCCAGATGTCCCACAGTTCACGACTGGTATTACTGAAAGTTCAGCTCAGGATGTTGAACCTACAGTGTGTGGATGGAGCCATTCAGCTTTATTCCCCTTGCAATTGGAGCTGACTTGCCATTTCAAATACCAATATTTTCCTCAGAAGTCTGTTCTACTGTGTAACAAAGGACTGTCCCTTTGCTTTTATGGCACATATCTAGGGTTATGTTGAGATGAAGCTATGTCTGCATTGGATAGCTCTCTCTGGGACTGCTTCGTAAGTCTTTGGAAGCCAAAATGTGCTCCAAAAGCTGCCATAAACCAGGATTCCTCAACAAAATCTCAGTGAGTGGCCTCACCACCCAAGTATCCCTTTGAGACTCACTCTGTGCTGTTGTTGCAGCTGCCTCCCACTTGTCTATCGATCATTTTCAACTTGCCAGAAAGAGCTTACAACTCAAGGAAGTGCTGGGGTTTCCCTGTCAATAGTCATCAAAGCTGCATTTATTATGGATGGGATCACTTTTGGGAAAAGGATGATGGCCTTTACAATAAAAATAAAAAATAAGAGCTCATTTTAGTAACAAAAATGTATTTCTCTTCAGAGAGAACCTAGATTCGAAGAAATATATTTGCAAATGTCAGTTTCCTCTCAGGCATCATTGCTTCACATATACAAGCATATCCCAGGAAGTGTATGTTCCAGGGCGTCTCTTAGAAGGGTGTGCAAGCTGACAAATTTGTGTGTGTGTTTGTGTGAGTTTGCTTACTAGTGCAAGTGAAGGAAGAAACTTAAGTCACCAGTTTGAATCATCCAACTTGAATGCGTAAAAGGAATGGGGGAAATAAAAGATGTGACTTGGTAATAAGTCTGAAACAAAGTACAGTCCATCCTTTTGGTGAAAGTAAATGGACAGAGAGCCAAAAACATTACAGTGACACCTAGGAAAGAAAAAAGGAGAATTTGTCAAAATGGAAATAATAAACACCTAATTCTTGGAGGAGTGATTTGTTGTAAAAGTAAGAGGTCCCTAAGCAAGTACAGACCTATTGAAGTGTTCTGAAACATAAGACAGGATTTACAATATCAAAAGCACGAAGTCATAAAATTCTTTAGCCCAGAGAAAGCACGAGGCAGGAGATGGGAGACCACAGTGTCATTCTGACCAGGTATTGCAGCTTTCTGCAGACTTCCTGACTCCACAGAGAACAGAACCTGAAGAACTTTTTCTTCTTAGGGCAGTTTTTACCTAGGGATGGAAATATCAACTTACCTGTGGCTAAAGTCTCTAGATAGCCAGAGACAATTTGGTGGCTGGGATTGATGTTATTACTAACAACAGAAGCGGCAGCTAAGATTTGTGAAGTGTTAAAAGTGACCAGCAATCAGGCTTTGTCCTGTAATATTCTTGTTAATCAACACAACCCTAAGACCAGTTTGTAGTAATCTTGTTCTGTTTTTAATCCATAAAAACTCAGACCTCCTTAAATATCATTTCAGGGGGATTTATTCTTGGCAGGAATTCTTGTTTTCTCTCCCTGGTTGGCCGTCCTCATTTTGGATTTAATAAACTTCATTTCCTTGCTGAGTGAGCCTCAACTATCTTTTCAGGTTGACACACAAAAAGAAAAGGAGAGAACACATTTTTTTTTGCAGAACCAAATGAATATGCTCACTATGAATATGACGTAGTATGTTACAATCTCACAAGATTATTTTATTTCATTTATTACTTGTTTTTCAACAACAGGAAAATTATCAGCAATTACTCAGTTTTCCAGAGTTAGCTTGCCTGCCCTAGCAGGCTATTAAAAGTTTGATTAGTTAACACGTTGCCTGAAACAAGGTGTACAAAATGCCTTCATAGAAACAGAAAGCTGATCCTTTAGATTATGCTCAATTAATCTCATAATCCCTGCTTTTCTTGCCGAAATTTTGGGTTTCAAATTGTGTGTTTTTGAATTCATTTTTAGTGGATTTGCTTTATTTTTTTTCTCCTTTCATTTGTATCACTCTTTGGGAGGTAAAACATTGGAGAAAAAAAGAACTGCACTTGAAGCCATGCATGTCAGAAGCCAGAGAAGACAGCTTTGCAGGAGGTAAGATTAGCAAGTGAAGTAATTTGCTGCATAGTTGTTCTGCAAATGTTGACCAGGGACCACACCTTTGCCACAGGACAGGCTTTCAGGATAATCAGCTGAATTCTAGAAATAGCAGAAAAGGGAAATTACAAACTCAGATTTAGGAGTGAGAGCACAAATTGGCAGTATAGGAGCTGAGCTTGACAGTTATAAACTGTGGATTTTCTAGTTCTTTTCACTGAGAAGACCTCAGCTACAGATGGAGAGAAATCCTGTTCCTAAGCCATCAGCTAAAGTGAGGCAAAATGTGATATAACTAAAATGCTTTGTAGCCTATGGGAAGCAGATCATATTTATAGATGCAGTGTCTTCATTGTTTGAATGAAATGCAGAGCAGACAAAGGGAATGCATATTAATTATGGTAGCAACTGGATGGTCTGCCTATAGGAGCAATAATCAATGATAGTTCCAGAAAATGACAAGCAAGTTTTGATAAGAAACTATATATAATAGGAGACTAAAATGTGGTTGGAAAAAATCACTCAGCAATGTTTGGAAGAGAGGAAAAGGAATTTTGAGTAGGGTCTAGATGAGAAAAGGCAAGAGGATAGTAGATAAGCAGGAACATTGGTTCAAAAAACTGCTGTTCTCAGAAGTCACCACTGCCCCAAGGGAAAACAAGCACCCTGGGAGCCAAACACACCTCTTTACACTTGCACTACTCTTTCAGAGTAGGCATAGGGAAAATGAATGTGTTTATAAATAAATATGTCACAGAGAAAAGGTACAAGAGTGAATATGGGAAGAGAAACTGGTTTCTGCAATACGTAGCTCAAGGGTAAGAATATTTCTGAAATTTACACTCACTCAGCCTGAAAGCAAAAAAAAGGGATGCTTCAGTAAAACAGGATTCAGCATCATTGGACATATTCATCTGTGTTTGTTATGCTTAATATATCAACTTAATTGACTTGAAAGCTGCCTAGAGAATTGATTTGGTATACTTCTGGGTGTATCTGAGTGGGTGAAGGAGGCATGAGTTTTGGTAGCATGTATGGTCCCTGATCCTCTCTTCTGTGGTATTATTCCCCTGCTCTACTTTATGGCTGCTATGAAATAAAGATCTTTGCTCTGGCAATGCCCTCTTCTCATGGTTTTCCTGCTTGGAGGTAGCTGACCATGAACTGAATCCCCCAGAACTATAAACCAAATTAAAACCCTATGCATTTCTGTTGTGATTGGCAGGTACTGTGCTTCAGCCACAAGAAAGCTGATTAATACATCACCTCCGGGCTCATAACCATGTTAGGGGGTTGTGGTTATTGAAGGAATTCAAGCACAAGATGGAGACATGGTTACTTAGTTTTGATTTTCCTGTTGACCCTGA
This sequence comes from Chinchilla lanigera, assembly GCF_000276665.1. Lineage (NCBI taxonomy): Eukaryota > Metazoa > Chordata > Mammalia > Rodentia > Chinchillidae > Chinchilla > Chinchilla lanigera. Next base: position 18,099,122 of record NW_004955430.1, read on the forward strand.
AATCCTATGATTCACTACTCATCAGTAAGCATTCACTGACCAGTGAATCCTTTTTGATTCCTACCACTCACAGTCAGCTGCTGTGCACTAGCCCCTTTCTTACTCAGCATAGCAGACACTATATAGCCAAGCTAATAACTGGACTTCTGGGAGTAAAAATATCTCCATTTACAGTATCTGCTGATTTCTATGAGCACATATTACTTTGGTGGCCAATCTCAGGCTGCCATCACTAAACCTGGAATTGGCTGTTATAACCCCATACATGCTGACTCCAGCACCTCTATGCATACCTTGTCCATAACCCAGTATGTTGCTCAGATAAATGTGCTCAGTATCTGTGGTGTTGGTACTTCCAAGTAAAAAAGGAGTAGATGAAGGATGAGTAGATGTCACTCACTGGTATGATACACAGTTCACCTGCTCCATGCCTTCTTACATATGCCAAAACCATTAGAGCAAAGTAATGGTCTTTTATTTTCACTGTTGCTGTTAGGACTCAGCTTTGGGGACTTTCCTCTTAACGTGTTTAAAGATCTATGAAAATATGGATTATATCCTTTGCGCAGGCATCTTTTCCTCCCCTGCAAAATTGATCCCTGCTTTCCCTGGTTCTTGGGACTTGGTCAGAAAATTCTTGGTGTGTCCTGTGAGTTCATTGCCCCGGCCTTCTCTTTCTCTTTCTGTGGCTTCTGCATGGTCTCCAGAGCTTTCCTTCTCTCCTGCATGGTGACAGGAGCTAATGCTCACTAAGTAACCGACCACCAAGAACTCAGCGCTTCTCTGAATACTTCTGTTAACTCATAAAGTCCTTTGAGCAATAGCATCCTGTTAATGCCCGTGATTTACAGACCAGGGAACTGGAACACAGAGAAGAAAAATACCTTGTTCTCGGACGTATAGCCTGGAAGAATCACAGCTGGGGTTTGAAACTGAATGTCCTGGCTCCAGAGTTACAGTATCCTAATAGTATCTCAGCTCTCTGGAGAACAGTGTGTGAAAATCCAAAAAGTTGTAGGAAGGTACTTCCCTGACAGGTAAAGCAGAAAACATTGCGTTGTTGGAAGAATGGATTGTATTCAGGGAGAACTTTGGCTTTACTTGAAGAGGACTGTGGGTCAGATATCTCTATGGTTTGAGTCCTGTGGAAACAAATTGCTTTTGTCCTACTCATTTCATGTTACCAGCTAAACTCTCACCTGAGTACTGGATGCAGCCGGTCTGAGTCACTTATTTTATTAAACAGGAAAACAGATTGGCATCGAGGCTCAGTATTTTAATAGACATCTTCTGAATTTAAATGCACATGTAACTGATTTGTCTTATTAATGAAACATAGACTATCATTAGGAACTCCATTAATCATTTTGGAGGTGAAAAATATCTAGGTTTGGAAACTCAGCCAATATCAAGTTCTTATTCAGAATATTCGCTAAATGCACTGAACAGTCCAGGCCAGATTGCAGACTCAGGAATTAGGCTATTACTGATGGCCTCTAACTAAAACCTATCTATTTATGTTACAAAAAAGAGTAAAATCTCAGTTAAGTACAACTCAGAACCCTAATTGTTTCCCTTAATGGGACTAATCTGCAACTTTGTTGAGACAAATGAGATGAAACTAATATATTATTAGTCAGAATTAAGACTGACTGCACATAAAAGAAAATACAACTTAATCATGGCTTACATGCACAGCATTTTATAAAAAAGTAAGTGTAAAGGTAAAATAATTTTCAAATTGATATTGGAAACCCACGGTTATTAACATTCCAGACTACGTTTTTTTTCTCTACCATCATCTGCCTGTTGGATCCTGAGCCATCATATATAAAACTAGGAAGACCTAAGTCCCCGAGAAAGTGCAAAAAGTTACACACTAGCCCCCGATTTCTATGGCCTCTTCCAGGAGTGATTCATCCAACACTTATACTTCCACCTCACCAGCCAGAACGCATTCACGTAGTCCCAGGAAGTTGAGAAAAGTGTTACTGTAGCTGGACATAGTGTTGCCTTGAAGAAGATCAGGGTGATGTTGCTTTGGAAGAAGGAGATAATGGGAGGAGGAAGGGAATGGGCAGTGTCTGCCACAGCAGTGAAGACTGAGCTACTGTAAATAAGTTAACAAAGTCCAAGATTAAAAAACCTAAGGCTTCCCTGATTAAAAAACCTAAGGCTCTTGTGCAGAAACAATTTGTCCTTTTATTGAACTACAATCATTGTACTGTGTAGATATAATTAAGGTTCTAGTTTTACAGGTGCTAGGGTCTCTCAATTTTACATCTTTTCCTGACTTGCCTATGGCTCTGACTCCTAAATTCTCCTCACACCTTCTTCTCTTCTCTATCCATTGTGTGCTTTTCTCTAGACTCAAATCTAGTAACGTTATTCTTTCACTTGGAAATCTCCAAGGCTTCTTTGGACAAGTGCAAACCTTTAACTATAACCTGCCAAGGTATCTGGCATGCTGTGCCCAGCCTGCCTCTCTGGCTTTACCTCCTGCCATCTTTTTCACCTGAATGCCCCACATTCTGTATTCTTTTATTCTCTCCTGACTTTTCACTTTCTGTTCTGTCTGCATAGGTGCCTGCCCCATGTCTCTCTTTTTCACTGGGTACATTCTCATTAATCTCTTACTCTGCTCAACATTGACCCTTATGTTAGTTAGCTTCCCATTAGAGTAACAAATACCTGATATAATTGACTTACAAAGAAAAATAGCTTATTCTGGCTCACAATTTTAGAGAATTAGGCTATAATTTGGTGGCCTATGGCTTTGGGCCTATAGTGATACAACATGTCAGGAATGGATGGTGGAATGAAATCACTCACCTAATGCCCAAGAAGCTGAAAAGAAAGAGAAACAGACAAATGTCCCACTGCCTAAATACCTCTAGGCTCTGCCTCTTAGATGACTTACTGTTTTCTAATAGCACCACAGGCAGGAGCCCAAGGCTTTATTACTTGGAACTTTTGGTAAGACCCTGCTCAAATATATATTTAATTGTATAGATTCCCCCACATTCTCCTGGAAATATTAGTTGCTCTGAGATCCTTTTGCTCTAACTTGTCATAGTTATTTTCTGTCATTGCTGAGACAAAGTACCTTACACCTCAGTGAAGGAAGGAAAGTGTTCTTAAACTCACTGTTTGTGGAGCTTTCAGTCTATACTCACCTGGTCCGAAGGCAGAGTGGCACCATGGGAAGCAACAGCTCAGAATGGCAGAAGAAAAAAAAAAAAAGAAAAAAAAATAGGGGCTGGGGATTTAGCTCAGCGGCAAAGCGCCTGCCTGGCAAGCGCAAGGTCGTGAGTTCGGTTCCCGGTACCGGAGAAAACCCAAAAAAAAAAAAAAAAAAAAAATGGCAGAAGACAGCAAAAGCAATAAGAGCAAAAGGGTGGGGAAGGAAGCCTCTTTTTCTCCCTTACCCACACCATCCACCGACACCATCTCCATGCCTTCCTCTTGCACAGGCTCAGTATGTTTACAAAGTCAGGACTGTGTCCCCCACTGAGTCACTTAGTTAACCTTCTAAACTTCTCAAGTTGAGACAATGTACCAACCATTGCATAACAGATATGTATATATCTATGTATCTATTATATCTTATAGTGCACAGTATTGTCTTTTAAACTCAATGTTTTCTAAACTTAGCCTTTTTCACTATATTTAGCACACCAGTATAGTAACTCTTCTATGGTAGATTTTAAGTAAATGCCATTTGAATGAACGTATTACTCTGTGTTTTGAACAGTGAAATAAAATGCTTTCACCTCTGAATGCTTATTCATATCTTCTAAAGGGCTTAACATTTTTTAGCTCCTCTTACACTTAAGACCAAAAAGCATCTTTTTTCTTTGTTCTCAACTGGTATTATCATCAAGCTCATATTAACGAGCTTAAATCACTGCTCTTATTAGCTATGTTCTGTAACCGGTCAGGAATTTCACGTTTTATTAGCACAAGTTGCTGCACCTTTCTGACTGTAATGAATTATTAAGTGTTCAGGGTTTACGGCCCATATGGGCAGGAAAATTATATTTGGCATGCTTGAAAAAGTCAGACTATGATCCTGAAGTAGGTTAGAGTTAGAATGAGTGAGGAGTGCTAAAATATGTAACATAGAAGATTTCATTTCCTGAAAGGAATAATAAGACTCAAAAATCTCATCAAGTTGTTCTATATATAGTGCCTAAATAATGTTACTTCTGTGTTTTTAACTAGCAGATCCAAAGTAGGAACTGCAAGTGTTGGATAGTAAAAGCTTTGCATACTCATCCAAGACAATTCAATTACATTACTCCTATCTTGGTTACTTTTTTCTGGTTGCTGACACAAAATACCTGACGCCCAAAATTAAGGAAGGAAAGGTTTATTTAGCTCACAGTTTGTGGAGGCTTCAATCTGTACTTGGATGGCTCCATGGCAGAGTGGTACATGGCAGAGGGCAACAGTTCATGGTGGAGGAAAACAGCAAAAGCAGCAAGAGTAAAAGGGAGGAGCAGCGGCAGGCAGCCTCTTTCCCTCCCTTATACTGTGTGCTGGCTACTCGACCTAAGATGGGTGTAACGCTCACATCCATAATCCCAGCACTGGACCATAAATCAATCATAAACTCTAAAGCCTGCCCCATGACTACACGGGGCTGTTGGGGGAGGACACCCAGACACAAATCATAGCATTCTGCCCCTGGCTCCCCAGAGACTCATTTATATCCCTCTATGCAAAAAACATTTTTGTTTATCTTGAAGAGTTGCAAAAGTCCTAACAGCTTCAGCATTGCTGAAAAGTCCCAAGTGTCCTCCAAGGTGTAAGGAAAACTCTTAGCTGTGAGCCCCTGTACAAATGAAAAAAAGTTAAAAACTTCCAATATTCAATGGCACAAGAAAAGCATTACCATTCCAAAAGGTACAAACATGGGCATACAAAGAATTAGAACCAAAGCAAGTCCAAAATCTTGCAGAGCTAACATTTTGTCCTGTAGTTCCATGTGAAACATCTGAAGCAATCTGTGATAAACTGTGAGCTCCATTTGGCTCCACCTCTGTGGCACTCCTGGTGGTTACAACTCCCATGGCTTCTATCCTGAGTATGCTTTTCTCCCTACTTGCAATTTTCCTTAGGCAATCCATGTTCCTGGCTTTTCCAACTTTCTGAGTTCTCCATTGCACTTTAGGTTTCACACTCACAGCCTCACACACTGCCCTCTCAGGGGCACACTGCCTGGCCTCCCAAGCCTTCTGAAATCCAGGTGGAAGCCTTCTTAACTTCAGAACTCTTGCATTCTGTATGCACATAAAACCAGCACCATGCAGATGATGCCAAGGTCTGCTTCCACCTGGAGCAGTAGCCAAGCTTTCCTCTCTCTTGGCCATAGGAGTCAAGTACCTGGATTGCTGGGCACTCTGAACTTGATTCTCAGGAACACATTCTCTATGCTGCCACATTTCTGGAACCCGTTATGGCTGCCTCCTCCATTCTGGAACATGGCGCTCTGTGGCTTTCTTCCCAAAGCACAGTCTTTCACTGTTTTAGGTTTGAGGCTGCTAAGTGTGGAGACTTGCTGCTCCTAGTAATGCCTTCTGGCCATCTTTTCTATTCTGTTCCTTCTCAGCAATGGAGATCTCCTTAGCTCTATCTTTGCAGTCCATAGGTTTACTAGAGCTTCCCTTCTGGCTGAACTCACAGCATTTTAAATCACCTTGCTGGGCAATTTACTTTTGATTCTCAACACAAATCTGGTTAAAAGCCCCCTTGCCTAGAAATTTCTTTTGCCAGATTAATCAGTCCACCCCACCTAATCTCAGTCTCAGGCAAAGTCTCTGGACACGAGGAAAATGCAGACAAACTTTCTGCCAAGCCATCAGACACATCTGGAGTCCAGCACCCAATGCAGTCCTTCTTCCCAGCAGAAACCTCCCGAGCCTAGTGTTTACCAGTAGGATTTCCCTCAGACTTCTGGTCTTCAGAGCTTTGACCAGCATCTCCCATACAGGAGAGCCTAAGGTGTTCCAGCTGTACTCTTTCAGGTGACATCTCTTCCAAAGTTTTCCTGCAAGCCATTTCCAAAAGCTCTTGAACCACATGGTCAGGTACAGTCACAGCAATGACCCCACTTCTCTGGTACCAAATTCTGCCATTAGCCTTTGGGGGGGACATCCAGACACAAACCATAACAACTCCAGAAAGTGTCTACACAATGGGTTTCAATTAAGAGCAACATTGAATGCTTTATGAAGAATATGTTTTTTTAGGGGAAGCACTTCAGAACATTGAACTAGACAAACAGTTTTGGGGCAAGACCTCAAAACACAGGAAATGAAAGCAAAAACACAAGTGAGATTATATCAAATTAAAAAGCTTCTTCACAGCAAAAGAAGCAATCAACAGAATAAAGATACAACTTATATCATGGGAGAAAATATCTGTAAACTATACTTTGGAGAAGAGATTGATATTCAGAAATATAAGGAACTCCACAAGCTCAATAGTAAAATGTAAAAATTGGAAACAGAACTAAATAGACATTTCTGGAAGTAAGATACACAAATGACCAATAGGCATAGAAAAAAATACTCAACACTACTACTCATTTGGTTAATGTTAATCAAAATAATGTTACTTTACTCCAATACAAAGAGCTATTATCAAAAAGTTAAAGACAGCATCTGCTGGTAAAGATGTGGAGAAAAGAGAAATCTTGTGTGATGTAGGAGAAAAAGTAAATCGGTACAGCCTTTATGGAAGAGAATATGAAAGTTTCACAAATAATGAACATATGTTGCAGCAATCCCAGTACTGGACAGGTATGCAAAGGAAATAAAGTCGCCAAGGAGAAGATATTTGCCATATTTACTTAATAGCTAAGAAAAGCAAACAACATAAGTGTCCATGAGCTGATGAGTGGATAAATAAAATATGTTGCATATATAGAATAAAGTACTATTCAGCCACAAAAAGAAAGGAATCCTGCCATTTGGGACAATATGGGTAAAACTGGAGGTCATCATATTGAGCTAAGCTAAGCACAGAAAGACAGGTACCGCATGATCTCATTTATTTGTAGATTCTATAAAAGTTGATCTTAGAGAACCGAGAGTAGAATGGCAGTTACCTGAAGCTAGGGAGAGTAACAAGGAATAGAGAGCAGTTGATCAGTGGGCACTACTACTAAGCTACAGTTAGACAGGAGCGAGAAGTTCTGGTGGCCATTGTACCATTGATTGACTATAGATAATAGTAATATACTGAGCTGGGGATGGTGACAAATATCTGTAACCCTAGGACCCCTTGAGGCTGAGGAAAGAAGATTGAAATTTTGAGCCCAGCCTAGGCAAGTTTATAATGTAGCAAGACTCTGTCTGAAAATAAAATAAACACATTAGTAAAGAAATAAATAAGTAGATTGACACATAGGTGGATGGATGAATAATACATACATACATACATACATGGCTGCGGATGTATTGCACTGTGAAGGTTCTGATTCAGTCCCCTATATCACAAACTATTAATGATGATAATACAGTATATATTTTAAAATTCAGAAGGAATTATTTAGAAAATTTTTACCATAATAAATGGTAAATATTTGAGGAGAGTGCTATGATTAACCTAATTTAAACAGTATGCAATGTATGTATGCATGCATAGAAACCTTAAGTACTATCTCATTATTATGTGCAGTTTTTATGCACCAGTTTAAAGTAAATCTTCAAGAAGAGAATTTGTTTTAATTGAGCTTTTGGTGTTCCAAAGCAGACAGCTTTCATATTATCATGAAACAGAATTGAGTCCAGCATTTGAGTGGAGAAAGGATCCTGGATGTGTAGGTGTTTATTTTAGGTGCCCTTAGAAAACTTGGTGCAGGTCACTATTTAAGATTTAGTTGGCAGATTCTGATTGATAATCTACTGAACAGCATCACTTTTGCTATACTGACTGATGTGGACGGCATGGCATTAGGATAAAGGAAAGGGATTAAAACAAAAGAACACATAGTCTTTCAAATAGCTCCGTATCCAGGATGAAAACAAAAATAGTTTTAATCCTGCTTTCAGATAAAATCTTGCTTTAATGTGATTTAAAACACATCTGTAACTGACCTTGGAGCCAAGGGCATTTCAGGGTTTCCCAGGTGATTTCATTTGTGACACTTTTCACTTCTCATTTGTGACATTTTGAGGTAATAATTTGTCACTTTCACTTTCTGAGCTGTGGTCAAAGTCCTGGTTAGTGCTGTCATAAGGCGTGAGCTAAAGAGAAATCCTTGGAAAAAGAAATCTCTCCTCCTTAAAAAGCTATTTGCACATTTAGATAGCTTTTCTGTCATTACACTAATTCCTGACGAAATCAAATAAGACACCCACTCAATTTACTCTTTAATTTACTCATCAAGATACTCAGGAAGAGGCTGAAGAGGATCACTGTCTGTGGGGACCAGGAAATCACAGTGTAAAAGAAGCAGACTGGTTCTACCCATCAGAGAAGCTCTGCATTTGCTGTTTCAAGCTCACTTAACAAAATGAGTCCAGTCATAAATTTAGGGTTAATCTGAGGCCTGATGATGCTGGAATCATAGCCCAAGCCCTGGGATACCCAGCCAGCAGGCAAACTGCTTTGTTTCCTCTCAAAATATTGGCAGGCCAATCCATATGACATCGTACACTATGCATTGAGAACTTATGACAGGAAGAGAAGTAGTTTAAATAACTTGTTGGTAAACAGTTGTGATTGCTGTTCTATTTCTAAAAAACTTAAATAGAAGTCTAGAAAAGCCTCCGAATTCTTGCAAAGACCCTTAATTTAAAACTTGATGTTTTCATTTCTTCTTTATCCTTGAGATGTAAGGACAGATTCAGGTTAAGAGTGATAAGGAAAGAGGTTTTTTTTTTTTTTTTTTTTTTTTTTGGCACTGGGAATTGAACTCAGGACCTTGTACTTGCTAGGCAAGGTGCTTGTGCCACTGAGCTATATTCCCAGCCCCCAAAGAGGTGAAATGTTTTAAGAGCAAAGTATACAATTTATGATTTCTAATCTAGATCACTGGAAAGGAAATTTCTCAGGTTTCAGGCAACATAATTTGGTTGTTTTCCATCTTTCTCTTATTTACTGAACAATCTCTTTTACACATACAAACTTTCTGTTTAGATTGTCCACTTCTAGAGGGTAGAGATTGACAGACTGCATTCTTTCCATATCCTTATCTCCCTTATTACTTTAACTCTTCTTTTATGCCATATTAATATGTAGTATGAGGTAGAAAAAAAGTGACAATAGTAACTTTTCAGTCTTCACAGAATTTTTACATGCGGGTAAGTATTTTTGCCTTCCCATTACCTTGGATGGTGTTACAGATGTCACACTAGTGATGCTTAATGAGAAATTACTTGAGTCTCCCATTTTATGAACTGCGGTGCTCCTTCAGCAGTTTTGAAAATCCTTTAAGACATCACAAATCTTTATGGACTCAACATGCATTTATTACAGTATCTATTTCTGCATCTATTATGCTTCCAAAATATGTATAGAGAACCTACTAAGAGCATATGTGGAATGCAAATGTAATCGCTATTGCTAGCAGCCACCCCAAGAATTTGTTACGAAAGTGGCATTATCCCTCCTATGCTTCCCCTTACAGTTTCTCCAACACAAAGTTCTATTAACACATTTACTGCATTGAAGGATTAACATATGTGAAAATTTATAGATAGTGCATTTTCCTGAGCAACCTCAATATTTTGACAACCATTCTGTTCTTTTTTTTTCGTTTTTTTTCCAGTACCAGAAATTGAACTCATGACGTCACGCTTGCCAGGCAGGCGCTGTGCCGCTGAGCTAAATCCCCAGCCCCACCATCCTGTTCTTCACTTTGACTTGTTTTTGTCCCCTACCTTTCTTCCTGAACATCCTATACTCTGTCCATTTTGGTTTGTAAGGCTTGTGCGAGTCGTTTTTCTTCCTGTTAAGTTTTGCTCAATCTTTTCCTATAGGTTGTCATGGCAAACAGCACATATCTGTTTTTTGAAGATAGAAAAAAAAAAAAAAACACTATCAAATTCATCTCAGCCAAACTAACGCATCTTGACTTTCTGTAATAGTACTGGAGACTACCCCTGTCCTTTCTTTCTTTCTCATTGAAATGCCTGAGTAGAGAAAAACATTTCTAGTTGTATATGAGCCAGTTTAACTCTAAGCTATTCTCTCATCTGTAGTCTGGCCCAACAATTCCCTTCTCAGTTCTTCTGAGTTACACAGAAAGGTTAATGGGACACGCTCCCTCCCAGCAAATATGTCTTCCTGAAATGGAGTTGATTTTGGAAAACAATCATATGCCTTTCAAGGCCAAGTCTTGAGAATAATTTAGGTGTTCAGTTTGAGTAATTACAACATTTTTTATACTTAAAATGTACTTTTTCCATCAGAAACTTTGAGTTCCAGGCTAGGGATAGAGTAATAAATATACATGAAGTCTGTACTTACAGGGTTTCTCATTAAGAGAATCTATGTAGCCTACTTTCAGTATTTTCTGCTTTCCACATGACAAAATCATGTTTAGTGTGTTTGTGCCAACCAGCTATCTGTCAAGCCAGCAGTTCTAATACCTTCACTTTGATTTATTCACTTTCACCAATTTTGAAGGACAATTAAAGTAAAACAGAGCTCTAGTCAAGTAGAACTATTGCTTTGGGGTTAGCTGAGGCTTTGTATGGTAACTCCTGTGCCATTTGGCTTTGCTCTGTTGGTGAAGATGACTGGTGAAATGGCAGAATAATTAAACCTCTGTAAAAGTACATTTCAAACTGGAGCAATTTACCTGGGCATGTGATTACTTTTTCATTCACCTGCATTTTCTAGGAAAAATGTGGGAGGGGTCAGAGAATATTAGGGACAATAGGAATTATACTGAATATTTGATTATGTTAGTACTCTGCTGTTTAGCAGAGTATGATTAGATCAGCTGGAGTGTTTTCAGACCTGGATCAGTAAGCTCTAAGTACATGAGATTGGGGTTGGGTGGGCGGGTAATACATTTGAGAGATACATAAATGTGGAGGAAGCTGGTGCAGGGAGAGCTTTAGAACACAATACAGGTCTTACGAAAGGTCAGCCATGCATTCATCTAGTGGGGATTGAGACAGCAAAGACTACCTATAAGAAGAGTCCCATTTCAGTTAGAAGTCCGCCACCCAAAGACAGGTAAAGTCTTCTAGAAGGGCAAGTTGAGCAATGCACCTCCATGGTTGCCACTGCTCGAAGTATGTCCCTGTCTTGGTTACTTTTCTCTCATTGCTGGGACAAAATACCTGACGCCCAAAATTAAGGAAGGAAAGGTTTATTTCGCTTACAGTTTGTAGAGGTTTTAGTCCATACTTGGCAGTTTACAAGGCAGAGTGGCACATGGCAGAGGGCTACAGCTCATGGCAGCAGAACACAGCAGAATCAACAAGCTCTAAAAGGGAGGAATGGCCCCAAGCAGCCTCGTCCCCTCCCTTACATATGCAAACTATCCACCCCAGGGCGGGTGTAGCTCTCACACCCATAATCAATCAAACTCTAAAAGCCTGCCCCATGGCCGCATGAGGCTTTGGGGGGACACCCAGACACAAACCATAACAGTCCCTCAGCCTAGATCCTGATTGCACAGGGCAGTGAGACCTGGCAGCAATGATTTCCTGAGGCAGAGGCTTCAGTCACACAGAAATACAAATGGAGAGAAACAGTCAAGTCTTTGGTTTGGTTCCTAAATATTCTGGAGAGATGCATGTCCATGACCACTGTTGGAGAGAAAGTCTTTATTCCTGATTTATCACAGACGAAAGGTAGAACAGGAGAATTCCGTGACAAAAGACATTTGTCTACTTTAGAGATAGAGGAGGGTGAGAATGAAAGAAGAGACAGAAGAAGCTAAAACGCCAAGGCTCAATCCTGGTGAGGAGAATAGGAAGAGATAACTCAGACAGATAAGAGATCTGAGAGCCTGACCTAGGAACAGCACTCTGCACACTGCTAAGCGAGTGCTTCCCTGCCCTTGAACACTAGATAAGGGGCTGAAAAAAATCTGATTTGCGTGCTGCTCCAGGAGCCATCAGACTATGGGGAAGAAGTGTTCTAAGGATGCAGCAATTTGCCCGCAAAGAGGCGACTCTCTATGTTTTGGTTTTCTCAAATAAGAGAAACATTGCAATGTTTAAGTTTCTGTGGTTGATTTATTGAATTTAGCATCATGGTGTCAAGATCTATCCATTTTCCTAGATATAACTCAAGTTTTTTCTTCTTTATGACTGAGTAATACTCTATTGTGTATAAATACTCCATTTTCCTTGTCTAGTCATCTGTTGACAGGCATATAAGATGCTTCCATAGGTCAGCTGTGTATGTTCCAACTCACAAAAATGAATGCAGTTATTGTGTGTCACAACATGTGCTAATAGAAATACTTTCAAGAAAAAACAAAGGATTTTTTCCTAATTTGCAAAAAAAAAAAAAAAAATGTATACTAACAGCAGTCTTCTGGTATTTTGCTTTCTTCAGAGAACCTAAGAAAAATCACAAAACTTTAGATGCTGCACTATCCAATCAAGGCATAGATAAAGAGGATAAATATCAGATGTGATATTTATGAAGTGCTAATGGATCCTCACCAAGTCTTGTAGGATCAGCACACAGCCATGTCTCCTTGTGATGATTCCTCTTAAAGTCAGGACAGGGCTGAGTTGGTACTGAAGCCAGAAGACCTGGAGAGGTCTTAAAGTAGAGTAAGGAGCTCTTCCAAAGAAGGGAGGAGCTGAAGCCAAAGAATACAGCAGAATTAGTGGGTGAGAAGTGGATAAATCACATTGGCTAACAGTTCTTTGTTTGCTGTGACTAATAGATAAATGTGGAAGACATCCACAGCTCTGGGGAGAAATGAAAACTATCTTAAATTGATGAAAAATGAAATGAAAATTTCATTGTAATTGCGGTTCCTTAAAATCACTAAGGTTAAATGATGCTCTTGATCAATCTTGCATTCTTACATCTGGTAATCTGACCAACTTCAATGAAGATAAAAATATGTAATGTAACAACCACTGTTAATCCCTATCATTTTGTTCTGAAATCCTGTATCATTCTTATTGCTTTTGCTTTGTTTTGTTTTTGTCTATATTGTTGGCATTTTGCTATTGTTCTTTCTTTTCTTAATTCTCTTTAAAATAAAAATGATCCAAAAAATTGATGCCCTATTGAGGAATAGGAGCCTCAAGTAGTTGTATGGCAGGAAAATTAAAATATTTACGTTTCTTTTCAAAACTTGGTTTTTGACTTGAGAAATTAGAACTCTGGTACATTATAAATAACTGAGGTTCCAGGTTGAACCAAATGGCCCAAGGTTTCAGAAAGAGTTAAGTGAAATGTCAGAATTTATGCTTAGACATTCTGACATCATCTATTCTTTAACTTACTGCATGTTACTTCTTCTCTGCAACCTGTTAGCAAATCCAATTTGCATTGCAGTGTTCAGCACACAGCAGGTGCTAGATAAATGTATGCTAGTAAATGTTAATTGACTCATTTACTGCATCCCTGAAGGTCAAAATAGCTGCACACACAAATTTGAGTGGCTTTTGCCCTGTGCTTTAATAGGCAGACATAATGAGCCTAAGTGCCTGGGAGGAAGGGAGAGAGGCTATTAAAACCAGCTTTTTCAGTGATTAGACCACTGATCAGAGTACACACACAATACAGGATATCAGAAGATTGCCAGCAAATATTTTGGAAGAATTTTTAACAGCTAAAGCCTCATGCACAGAGTTAGCACCTTACAGTCACACTTATATAGCTGGATTTACATGTCTTTCTTGTCAGGATATCTCCTACTACATAGCCTAGATATTAGGTAATGCAAGTCATTGACAATTTTTGTCATTGGCTAGATGGTGAACATATGAAGTTGTTTTTAATGAAGAAATCATATTATATATTTTATAGGATCAGAACTGTCATATTAGTATAGGTATATGCCATAAAAATAAGTAAACAGTAAAAAAATAACATACCCATCTTTTTTCCTAAGGGAAGTTTAGGTCAAAAATTTCAATTTGAAGTTGTGATACACAGAATCTTAACTCTTTGTTATTTGTCTTTATGAACTTGCATGTGATAATACCTACTCAGGGTTTTTTTTTGAACCAGTGTCTTGCTATGCAGTTAGGGCTGGCCTTGAGCTCACTTTGTAGCCCAGTCTGCTCTCGAACTCACAGTGATCATTCTTCCTTAGCTTCTTGAATGCTGGGATTACAGGTGTGTGCCACCACACCTTGCTAGGGGTTTTTATAAGGAAAAAAAATAAAGATATCTCTAAATAGCATATTGTAAACCATTAAGCACTACATAAATGTAAATTATTAATATTATTACTATCTCAGTTAATATGGAAACAGTTTTTGTGTTTAGAAGACCATTTTACCTTTAAGCCAGAAGGCCAGAGATACTGTGGTATTATACATTAATTAGATTGACTATATCCTTCTACTGTAACTTTGATCTCATCTAAAAGCTGTATTGCATTTGTATGTGAATATGAATCTATCTTCACATACTCACCTCACATTCCAAAATACTTTCCCTTCATCCTAATCTTCAGCAATCATCTGCTGGAATATGCCAGTCTGACTTCATTTAACCCCTCTTGACAGGCATGAAGTTCTTGGCGGGGGGTTCTTATACGGGTGTAAAGCCCACATTGGCCTCTCTAAATCACTGGCTCAGGATGTCTCACAGTAAACTACTTAGGGTTCACATTTTTTACTATTTTAGCTCATTTACTTATTTTCTACACCAACTGTTTTCTAATGGTTGCATTTGCTAAGTGCATTTTACTTTAGCTTCATTTTTAAAAAAATATCAGATAAATAGAATTTGGCACTGTCTGCTTGGGACTTCGTCATGATATGTTGGTGACTTTTCCTAAATGATGAAATTTGGAAATGCATTGAAGGCAATATTACAGTAAGTTAATGCACAAGTGTCTAAGACACTGCTGGCAAGATGGACAAGGGAATTTAAAGGCTGAATGTAACTGCCTTAGGCTTTAGGAAATTAAAGAACCCCACTGAGGACAGAAATTCCTCCAGGTTTCTGGCTCTCCATTTGTGTCCATGTGAAGTATCTCAGAGTATATTTATAAGACTTCAGAGGCTAAAATCTTCTACTCAATTCATAAGTAATCAAAATAAACAGTTTTGAATCACGTATAATCTTTGCAGCTCTCCTCATAAAGGGAAATAGCATCCAAATTCAAATGCTTGGAAAAGGTAAGGCTAAAACATTGGCATGAAGGTGAAAGGCGATTTGACAGTATTTTCTGTGTGAGCTGCAGAATTTGACAGATGCCCTTCAGATATTCATTCTGTCACATCATTGGCCTCAATCAGCTCCCCTAATCTTCAGTTTCTATGCCTACAGAATGGTATATTAATAATTAATCTTTCAATTGTTGTTATGAAACTCAGTACCCCAAACTTAGTTGCTTCCCAATCACTTTATTACATGGTTCTCTGGGATAAGTACTGTTGTTTGGTTTTCCTCCATGAGATGTCTCCACAGGGGCCAGCAAGGCTGGTCATTTGGATGGACTCAGGGCTGGTACTCCTGTGTGGGCCTTTCGTCATCCTTCTCAAGGCTGCTAGGGCTGCGTGTGAGGTCCTACAGGAAACATCCCAGGAGTAATGATTTCATAAAAGAGAAAGTGGTAAGAAGTAGGCCCAGAAGTGGCAACTCTGTTTCCATCATATAATATTCATTGGTTTTAAAGATTGAGTAAAATAAAATTTGAGTGTTTTATACAGACCTTAGTTCATAATAAGCCTTTAGACAGCTTTTGCTAATGTTGATATTGTGCCGTATGCTATCATAACTAGGATTATAGGAGACAGTATTCAGACATCTGACTAAGGCTTGAGAGAATAAACCGCCTACAGGGACCATAAATGAAGAGCTTAAAGGTCATACAGCTAGCCAACTTCATTTTGTAACTTTATAAAACTGTGAAGAGAAGACAGACATGATTATGTGACTGAACGTCACATAGTTCTTGGTAGATCTGGACTCCTACGTAGACCATTGTTCTTTAGGGTCATAAGTTCATACCCTTCTCCAGGGCCTCAATTCCTCCATCTGTAAAATGAGGTTGCACTAATACTCACCCTGAAGTGTTATAAGGATTAGAAGTGAGCTCATGCAATAAAGTGCTTGCTATAATGTCTGAGATGTAGTACATGCTGCTAGTCAATCCATTTTACTTCTGTAGTACCTTCCTCTAATATTGTGTTATCATTAATGCTATCTCTGCCCCTCTAGGACTTGTATGATCACATTATTTGAATTGATATCGTTCTGGATTTGGGGACTAAATTGAACCTTCTGCAATGCTTTCTTCCCCAAAGTTTGAGTTTGACATTAATTAAGGATGAAGGGAGTGTCTCACTCAACAGTCTTGCCAACTCTGTATCATTTCTTTCCTATTTGGGAAGAGACCACACACAATACAATGCACTTAAAGTCTGCCAGTTTATATGGAGGCTGGTTTGACTACTCCTGCAGCCATAAGCTAAGCCATCCCTGTGACCTTAAATACTATTTACATACTAACACTGCAGTATGTTATAGATGCAGTCCGGAATTAAATACCTAACCTAGATACTTTTGGATATGTAAGAGTCATCTCTAAATTCAAACACACAAAATTTAACTCCATGTATTTCTACTAAAACTAATTTAGCTTTCTCTATTTGAGTTGATGACAACTCTGTTTTTCCATTTATTCAGGCTAAAAGGGTTAAAAGCCAAAACCTTTGGCATTATATTGGATTTTCTCTTTCTCTCATACTCCATACCAACTATGTTAAATATCTGTTGGCTCTGTTTCCAGCAACCATGCTCTTCATCTCAGTAATTCTCATACCATTTTTTATAGCCAGCACCTTTGCCTAACAAATTTCACCATCTCTGTCCAGAATTTCCGTGGTAACTCTTTAAATGAGCAACTGTTTTTCTCCCAAACTTATTCATAAGAGAATAGCTGTAAACATCCTTTTAAAATTTAAGTCATATCTTTTCATATCACTAATGAAAACTTTGTATAGTTCCCCAAACTGTCTTCTCTTGTCTCCCCATTTTGAAAAATTCTCTTCTATAACTCTTCCTTTCATGGCTAACTCTTTTCCAGCCACACAACTTCCTTGCTGTCCAGGAAACCCCACCAGGGATACTCCAAACTGGCGACTTTGTTTCTCTGATCTCTGCCTGTAGAACATTTTAACTTATGCTTTATATATACATACTATATACATACTATATAAATTTAATATACACACAGTCATTCCATAGAGATGTTCTAATGGAATTCAACTTGACACTTGAGTTCTTCCTGACTATGTTCCCTTTCTTCCTTCTTCTCCTGTGTGCACTATCCTAGTAGACAGAACCGACATCCACTGATTTGTGCAGTTGAGAAACCACTGAGGATATTGATCAGGTTGAGACCTTAGAGGATGAAGAGCTACATTTGCACACAAAGTCATAATTTTAAGGATATCCCACTAATATCATCTAAGTAAGAAATAAAATATGGACACAAATGGTGTTGGATAGTAAAAAGTTGAGTAATTAGATTAGAATTTGAAGTTGGCAAAGTGATAATGAAGACAATTCTCTTATTTGCTGATGCAATGTGATGCACACTTTTGTCTGACGATCTAGAATCTGCTGCTCAACTTTTCTTACCATTAAATGTTTTCTTTTTGTTCTGTTATTTACTTTACAGCCATGTACCTAAGGGGAAACTGAAACTCCTCTTTGATCAAAAGAATGCCAGATGCAATAAAGAGCAGCATTTCTCAAGAAAGTCTTTCAATATTTTAGGTGGCACCATCCTCCCTTTAGCAGGACTGTACATGTATTTCTGGGTGTCTAGTGAGCAAGATATTCCCTACTAAATATCGATATCATTTGTTGTTGTGGCACCCAAAACGTTCCCTAAAATTACTGTTTAATTTGCAAACATTAGTCTATGCATTTGGAATATGTATGTTTTCCAATTCTGATTTTTAAGAAGAAGCAAATTCTATTGAATACAGCTGGCAAAATTTTCTTTACATTATTAGAGGATTGCAATAAAACATGCTTTTATATTGGATTATGTCATATCTATACTGACCATCTTAAATTGTTACTCTCACTCTGAAAATGAAACCATCCTCAAGCATGGTTGGCAGAAGGAACAGCAAATCTCTGAGTCCTTGAGTTGCTAAATCAAATAATAGTAGTTTGTATCATCTTGGGGTTTTCTTTTATATCAGAGAACAAAAGTTTTAGCAGTTAAACCATTTTGAGCTGAGATTTCTGTTATTTGTAGTGAAAAGCACCCTCAATAATCAATACTGCATAATATAGTTGGCCATTAAACCCACCAGGAAGAAAGGGAAATTTTCAACCAGATAGCTTATTAGTTTTCAGAAGTAAAACTAAATCTGTATTAAAAGGCATTTCTCTCTTTTCCTAATCCATTCAGAGAATTGATTTAAAAACAGAAAAAAAATCATTGGGAGAAAAATGGCATAGAGCTTTGTTGGTTCAACCAAATATATATTGATTTCTTTGGTAGCGGGAAGGAGAAATAATTCCCGTGTTCTACAGCTTATGGGTAGATTCAATCCTTTGCTATTTTTAGACTGATCCAGTATCATCATTATTTTCCCTTCTCCATTTTTTTTCTTGTAATGGATAGAAGTCCTCTGGGGGACAATTGGTCTTAAGGAACAATCAGTGTGTCAATTTCAAGTTTTTTGGGGACACTCATAGCATGAGTTAAAAGGACCTTTAGTTTATCACAGGAAAATTTCTAACCTGAGGAAATAGCTCTCTGAATCTATAAGTAGAAGAAAGGAAGGATAAATTCATTAGTTCTTATGATCACCTCCAGATTCAGGTTTGCCTTTGAATCACTAACCACGGGTAGGGTAGGGACAATCTGTATGGCAGAGACTAGAAAGAAAAATAAAAAGAGAAAGTTGGCTGAAAATGAAGGACTTCTGTAAGGTCAGGTCATTTTTCTGAGTAATTCAAAGTGTAGCTTACTTGAAAGCACTGATTATAAAGCTAGCACATTGTTTTAGAACTTAGGCAGAAATGAGAAATACATCTCTTTGATGTACTCCATTTGTACAAGCCTTCATCCAGTAGATCACAGGGAATGAGGGTTTTAGTTCTCCAGGTCCCTTGTAGAGGACACAAAATTGGACTATAAACTTCTTCCTGGAACATGGAGAGGAGAGAAAAATCTGCTTTCTTTTGAAGATTATTTGGATATTCATCACATGTTCCTAAAACTTACTCTGTTTTAATAACACCAAGGCAATTGAAATTTCCTGACAGTGAGATGAGGGAACGAGGAAAAAGGGAAAAGCTAGCTTGCAAGACAGGGATGAGGGCTTTTGGGGATGCTGAAGGACCTAAAATTGTCTTCCCAAGGTCTTGATTATTGTCACCTGGCATCCTTTTGTGCAGAGAGGTTCCTTGTAAGTCTAGTCTACTGCTAAGCAACACTTCCTTTGTCTCCAGTAAATTCTATAGAAGCATAAACAAAATACACAGAGTTCCACTACTTTGAAATTAAACCTCTTTGCTTTTTCCCAGCTTGAGTCAATATTTACTCAAGTGGAAATTACAAGTTTTGTTTGTTTGTTTTTGGTAAAACTACAGTTGCTTGTCATACTCACATACTCACATTTCAAGCGTATTTCTGAATCTGACTCTTCAGACTTCCTTGTGTGCTTAGGTATTTAGCACAATTTTCAACATCTCTTAAATTGTACCTAGCGATCCATCAAAGTGACATCTTTGCTGTCACCTGAACTCACATTCAAAATAAACCCATTTTTAGGCTACTGTGATGTGAAGGATCTTTAAATCAGTGGTTCTGAACTGAGGATGATTTTATCCCATGAAAGACATTTGGCATTATTTGAAGGTATTTTTAGTTGTGGCTTTTATAGAAAAGAGAGTTTTATTGACATCTTGTGGGGGGCACAAGAAATCCCCCCCAGTAAAGAAATACTGCAAAATTGTATTGTGTTCAAGTTAGGAAACACTATTTTAAAGGCATACCCCTGCCTCTCTGTTTAGTCTGGTTATTTATAAATTGCATGACTTTGGAAAAGATATTTAACTTCTATGTACAGTGTCCACATTTGTAAAACAAGGATGAGAATTGTGAGAATCAAATTAAAACATGGAAAGTGTCAAGTCTTTATTTAGATAATGTGCAGTGTTTATTGCCTTTTCCTTTCCATTTTTTCCTGGTTGGTGTTCTCTTATGTTACAGAGAAGCATTTCCTTGTTCTTTTAATTTCACCATTTTTTGTAATTCAGTGTCACTTTCTCAAACATCCCTAGTAATAATTTTTCCTCAGCTCCCTATGAAGCATCAAGCAATACTTACACTATGCAGCTTAGTTTTTAACTTCACTATCAATTTTTGTGTGTGAATCTCCCACTGAAAGACAAATTTCATGAGAGCAGGGCTCACATCTTATGATGTCAAAGCACCTAACACTGTGATGGCACTTGGTAGGTGTTGAGAAATGCTTGCTAGAAAATCTACTGAATGAAAAATTCCATTGTCTCGCCCTAAATGTAGGTGCGACTGGCCATCTATGCAGCCATTCTGGCAAAGGGTAACTTTATTCAAATTTTTCTATGTATACCACCACTTCCTTCTCACTTTATATTCACTCAGTCAAATCCTACTTCCCGGGTAGCATTCCATTTTGGCAATTAACCTAACAAGCAAGACAGTCAAGACTTATGAAATAGGCTGGATCCCTCTTGTCTCATCCCCCACCCTGGTATGCAAAGCCAGCTCACCATCAGTCCAGAAGTAATGTGCCCATTTTAGCAGTAGTTTCCTAAGTTTTATCCAAAGTGATGATTCTAAAGGAGATAGTTTTAGGTTAGAAGAAGGAAAGTGAGTCGTTTCATGATCAGTTTGTTTTATGAATGACTGCTGGGCACTCTTCATTTTGATTCAGGTAGAGCTACAGTTCAGTTTACTTGATTCTTCCTATTCTTCCACTCCTAGATTCAAATCTGAAACTCAAGTTCTTGAGAAAAAAATATAGAGAGATGATAGATCTAGATCTAGATCTAAATCTAGGTCTAGCTGTAGATCTACATCTAGATATTACCCAAGTCTCTCTTTCTCTCTCCTTTCTTTTCCTCTCCTTTCCTCTCCTCTTGTGTTCCTCATTCTTCTCCCCCACCTTCTCCTTTTCCTCCTCTTCCTTCTCCTCCTCCTTCTTCTTCTTCTTCTTCTCTCTCTCTTTCTCTCTCTCCCTCTCTCCCTTTCTCCCTCTCTCCCTCTCTCTCTCACCTTTAAACTTCTCCAACAGAGTTTCACAGTTTAGGGGTAGAGTTGAAGAATATAATTGCATTTTCCAGAAGCCCTCCTGAGTTTTGTTCAACCTCATTTGAATCATTAAAATAATTCCCCATCTCAGATTTTTCCTTCTAGAAACACTGTAATTTTTATATTATGCTTCCCCATGTACAGTGTAAACACACACTATATACTATTACACAACTTGTGCTTTGTTCATGCTACCTCTTTCCTTGTGAATACTTTTTGTCCACTTAATTGCTGAACTTTCCCGTGATCATTCACATGTCATGTGGTCTATAACCATCTATAACCATAGACTTCACTCACACACTACTTTATTGTTTCTAAAACTGAAATTATTATTTCTTCCATGATATTGCAATGAATTTATCTTCTCTAGACTGTGATGCCACCAAAAGTTCTAAGTTCCCCAGGAAACAGTTTGTTGACTGAAAGTGAATGCACAATAGAAACAGGAGTCTGGATGTTTGATCTTTAGTGCCCTCTCTGAACTAACCTCAAGAGGACAAATCAGATCTGTTTCCAATGCCTGCTTGCAGTGCAGAGTAGAAGAAATCTAATGCTTTGATTGATTAATGATATCTGCTGTTGGCAGAAGTACAAGTAGCAGGCTTTTAATGAAGCCTCCAGATTTTGAACTTTAATGCACTAGACTCTTTTAAAGATTTGCTCATTTTGGTCCAACTAAAATCCTCAAGAGCTCTTTCTCTTCTTTTATTGTGGTTTCTCAGCTGTGACTATTGGCATAAATGGTAGTAGTGGCATTAATGGACACTTTTCTTTTTGTAGTTAGAAGAATCATGCTTTGCTTCTCTGGCTCATAATCCCACTAAGAATCAAGAAGTAGATGCTCAATGCTCATTTTCAGAAGCTCATGGGAGAAAACCCAGGGAGTAAACTTTGTGCTTCAGTAGTAGACATTTGGAGCTGCACAGTGACTCAGTTCCACACAATAGACCAGAGGAAAAACTGGTACCATCGTTGTGGCTCTACATCTGCCATTTTTGTTCTTACCCTGAAATGTCTATAGAGAAACTGGCTTCTATCTCACCATTGTCACCGTGTTCAGAGATGATGAGTAGGCTAATTTATAAGCAGACAGACAAATTGAGCCACCAGTTGTTCTTTAACTAGCATGATAAAGATGTCTATTTTCATACCATTGCATAAATTTCCATAGAAAGCGATATAAACTAACATGCTATGTTCCAAAATTATAAATCCAGAGACAGAAGTAAAAGAACATAATTTCTTAGGCTATTACTGCTATGTTAGTGTATAACATTCAAAACTAAAAAGGCAAGGCATTAGCCAATTAATCTTTTTTTTGAGTAATATTTCATTAAGAAATGGATTTTTTTGGTAAATGAAGAGGTTTTGTCCATCATTGGTGTCCAGAAGCTCTACAAAGTAGAGAAAATAAAGAGGAACAAAGCAATCTCTAAACTCACAGCACTTATAGTTAACAAGTGTAAGACATGTGTACAATTAATTGTAAAGCAGAGAATAGCATGTATTGTTCTAGCAGTGCCCATGAAATGTTGAAGGGGCCCAGTGAATGTAGACTGTAGAAACCTTCATGAGGGATCCTTATTCTGTCTTCAAAAGAAGAAAGTGAGGGAAATGGAATCTGAAATAGATCAGGGAGCATAAGTCTAATTTTGTCATCAAGGCACATAAAAGCCTTGTTTATTTTTTAGAATATTTCTATTGAATTATTAATTATAATTTTATGAGTTTTATTATATCAGACAATGAGCAATTAACAGGAGAAATATGACAAAAATAAAGTATTGAGCTTTTAATATTTATTGCATATAAAAAAGCATCAAAATTTTCAACAGTGACTAGGTTTTGGTGTATAAAGTCTAAATAAAACATCAGCAATAAGTAGCAATAGCATTTTACAAAAAACAATAGTTACTTCAGTTATCATACCTAAGATAGTCTGCACAGATGACAACAGCAAGTTCCATGCACACACATTGCTTACAATGACAGCACATGTGTTTTGCTTTCCTGGCCTTTTTATAGGACATAGTTTTCATCTTGCTGGTCTTGCTGTTTTGTCATGGGGTTCTTATTATATTTTACAGTGTGTAGTTAACATGAATATAAAATATCAATAAAATAAAGTATTAAATTCTTAATATATTGTGCATTTAGAATAGGCATCAATATTTTCACATCAGCTGTGTACTTCCTTACACCCAAAAGATAAACCCCAAAATAAAAACCTATGTGAACTTCAGTGTAAACATAAACAGAAGTCTACAACAGAAATAAGCTTTGCTTCGACTATCACATCCAATACAGTCATCACCAAGATAACTGCATGTTTCATACATAAGTATTGCTTACACTGACAGTAGGTATGTTTTGTTTTCTTGTAGGGCATAGTTGACATCATTGTTTTTTTGTTTTCCTTTGTTATAGTAGGTCTTTGTGATGCTGTGCCTGCCTGTTCACCTGTCAGCTCACCAGTGTACTCCACATTTATTTTGCACATTTTCCTAAGCAAAAACATTTTGTTTTTTCTCTGCTATAAATGATCTCTTCTGAGCTCCAGTCTGAACCCTCTAAAAATTTCTCTGTGATATTTTGTACTTGTTATTTTCTTTACAAACTATCAAACTATGCCACACGTTTAGGATTGAGTAAAGCACAACCATTGGCCACTGCTTTGTGTTTTAAGAACGTCATAGTTGCTGCATAACTCATCAACAACATCTACTCCACATTTGGTTTTGTTGTTGAAAGTTTCCATCTCAGGTTTCTATTTGTCAAGGTTTCTCTATCAATATTTCCATCATGGTGAAATGTTAACATCAGCAGTACCAGTTTACTTTTCCTGCGATATCTGAAGCCAATGTTATATCTTTCTGAAATACAAAGTTCATACAGTACAATTCTCTGTTTTGAAATTGCAACATTTTAGTTGGAATTTCTGCATTGTTCCTGTGTACAGTCCCTGTGCCGGTCAACTAGTGTTCTATTAGCAAACACAGTATCAATTGGAAACTGGTAGAATCAATTGTTGAATGTCACATTGCAATTAGTTTGGGAGATAGGAACAATGAGTGTGTTCACAACATCATCTGGTTCATTACTATATGACTGAGTTCCCAGATAAATGTCTAAATTGAAAGAATAATAAGACTTTGCATCTACAAGGGCATGAATTTTTATGCCATAGTTTGACCCATCATCTTTCCATCAGTCTTCTACATTTCTGCAATCACCATGAGAAATCTGTGCTAAATATAGCAAACTTATGAAGGCTTTCAGTTTAGCTAGCAAGATATCAGACTAAATACATTTTGAATGTGGCTTTCAATGCACTCAGAACAGTTTACTTGCATTTCAGCCTTTGTGTATTTCACAGCATCTTGTAGCATTTCATCTGTTACAATTTCCAAACACTGAATGACAGTGCTGACATTCTGTCCAATTTTCATCTCTGCCAAGGCCCTCACTATATTTTCAGACCTAGTTTAACATGGGACTTTTCCATTTGTTTGTGTGGCTATTTTGTAACATTTCAACTGGTCAAATATGTACTCACATTGCTGTTTTCTTTGTTATCTGGATCAACAAGGTGTTCATTCCTTGTATCTGTATCAGTTGATTCTTGCTCCATTTTACTGTCAAAGGAACTTTGGCTCACATGGCAACATTAAAGTCATCATACTCATCATCATCATCATCTACCCACAACGGTCTTCTATTATTGAAAGCATGCATTTTACCATAATGGATCGTCTTCATCATCCATGCATCAGTAATCTGATCATTCATTTTTGACCTCCTTCAAAGCTTGCAAATCTGGTTTTTCATGTCTCATTGTACTGAATTGGGCTCCTTCTACCAGAAACATAAAAACAAAACTTTTTAAAAAAAAATCCTGGGGTTGTGTGGGTCTATGTGACCCTCTTTGACGCTTAGGTAAACATATGCAAAGCTAGTTAGATAGAGCATAAATATGAGTCCAAATCCATTTTGACACTTTTGCACATGTGTACACTTTTTGTCATCATCATACCAAGTGGGTAAACACATTGATTGCTTTCTGTATCCCTCAAGGAAAATTCTGAGACACATAACCAACTACTTAAACACTAAAGTACAAATTTACAGTGGAAAAGTGAGGGATGGGTCCGCTTGACCCAGACTCATGTGTCGTGTGTTGGGGAAACACGATAATGATTACAAAGGTACTAAGAATTGCCAGTTTATAAAATTATGGCTCTCAAAGAATTGGTAGTATATAAAGTGATAACTAGTAGTAATTAGTAATAATGGCTAATCTGCTAGTACTTGGTAGTAGTAAGCATAGTAGACAGAATTTACTCTTTAATTTCAGGTGTATGGCATTTTGGCCTGAATATAGTCACTGCAAAACAAGGGATAGATAGTTTTCATTTGTTTTTGTTTCTAAGGATAGAATTCTTAAATGGTAACATATTTGAAAAATAAATGTCATTGCACACTCAACAATTAATCAATAGATATTGAGCACCTACTACATTTTTGAGTGTTTGGGACTCCCAAGATGAATTTATAAAAGCAATGTGGTGAGTGACCTCAATTAGAAGTCATCATAACGGTAGGACATGAATTACTAAGTTACATGCCTGGCACATAGTAACATTGGAACCTCAAGGACTAGGTTCCAGTAGTTGAATGCGTGGTGTTTCTATCTATATACATAGATAGATAGATAGATAGATAGATAGATAGATAGATAGATATCTCACAGGGAATATGAAGGACTCCTATTCCACTTAAAATTATCAAAACTACAAAAGAAAACCTAAAAGAAATGGACAATGAACCATTTATTATGATGACTTCTAAAATATGAACCATAATAAAAGTACTATCCAGATGTAAAAGTTAGAAAAATGTGGAATATGGTCAGAGGAGAGAAGTCATCCTTCTCTATTCCTCTAATTGAGGTCACATTGCTTTTATAAATTCCTCTCAATTAACTATTAAGAATTTGCTGTTACCTTAGAAAAGAATAAAGTACTTATCCAGATTTCTGAATTAAGAGTTTGTTTTTTCCTATGTACTTAGATAGTCTTAAAATTTTTCCTTGTTAATTCTCTGTATTTTTTTGTCTTTTTGAGACAGGATCTCACTATGCAGTTCAGACTGGTCTTGAGCTCACTTTGTAGCCCACACTGGTCTCAAACTATTAATGATCCTCTCGAGTCAGCCCCCTGAGTGCTGGGATTACAGGCATGTGCCACCAAGCCCAGCTCTCTCCATATTATTTTTGCTTATAGCCTTTTAGAATATGTAATTAGAACTCTTAGTGTTCCCTTGGTATATACACATGAGGCATATTGGAGTTTTTAAAAACATTTACTGATCATGGATCTGATCCTGCTTCTAACAAGTTGAAAATAGTCAACTTCATTAAGTTCCTGATATTTTGTGTATCATACCAGATACACTATTTTTGAAAAGACAGACTTCAAGTGTTTTTTTTTCTCAGCCCACCAACACACAGATACACAGAGAGTAAAAGAGTAAAGGGGGGAGAACAGGTTTTTCTGATCATTATGAACTTAGCTCAAATGTACTTCCGCAAGATGAACCTGAAATGTTACACTGCTCTTGCTTCTGATGAAACCCTTGGCTTTACAGGGCTAACATTTTTCTATTGATACTATATACTGGCATTTTAACAGTGATGATGGGAGGTTGCTGAACTGGGAAAAATGCAAATGTGACATGCTGTCAACCTCCTCTGCTCCAGAGAGAGATTTCATCACTCTTTTCTTAACTGCTTTTCACAGAAGGTGGTACTGCTAAGAAATTGGTAAGCCAGGTGCATTTGTTGAGCTACATTTTACTGCTGGGTCAGGTCAAGTTTCAAGTTTAGAGTTTGCTTTAAGGAGTTAGATGTAAGAGTGTAGAAACACCATTTAACTTTGAAAACTTAGTGAATATTCCAGCAAGGAATACCATCAGAAACCCACAGGAGACAGACATTAGATAATTTATTGAGTATTTGCCTAATACATAGAAAATGGGTATTATTGCTTCAGCATTTGTTACTCCACTGGCAGAAGAAGGAGTTAAGGAGGTGTGACTAGCAATGTTAATAAATTAAAATCTAGATAGCAAAGTGGAACGGGGCCTCCAGGGCTTCCCTTTGAACTGTTACGCATCGTTATCCCTTGACATGTGATGGCACGAATGTTTTGCCAGTCCTCATGATACCAGTAGGCATTTTCAACTGTACAAAATTTCTTAAGATTAAGAAAGCCAAAATAATGTCTGCCTTCTTAGTATTACCCCATTACTGCTAGCGTGGTTCTATTTCTGGTAATGCAGATACTCAAACATGTAAACATGAATACATGTTTGATGTTTAGGACAGGTTTAAAGTCTGCTTGGAGAAGCATAAAATCATACAAAATAAGTAGAATACAAGTCAGGATTCAGTAGTGTTACATGAATAGCAAAGAGTGTGATAATAGTTTAAAGGAATGACAAGCTTTGTGGACTAGAGTGGGGAAGAAAAGGCTGATTCACAAAGAGGGAGGAACCATTGGTAAAATCAACCTGGCAATTCATATCCACCGGTCATGGCAATGTAAATTGGTGTAGATACTTAGAAATAGTGGACATAATCTATTAATATTATAGATGGGCACAATTTTCCAGCCAGCACTAGCCTTTCTTGGATACTACTCTGGTGAACTTCACAAGTTCACAGCACTCATTTCCAAAGATGTTAACCATAGCAGTGGCTTGAATGCCTGAGGTGGCTGTTCATGTTTATTTCTAAGTGAGCGCCTGCACAGATAAGTGTATGCAGGATCTTAGGAGCATGTGAAAAGCAATCAGATCATTCTACATTAGAAACATAGACACACATTCAAGATGTAATGTTAAATAAACAAAATTATAATATGATAACACAAAAAAACATAAAGCAAGATGCACACATATACAAAAATATAGAATAATTGGAGGAAATATACCAAATTGTTAGTAATGTACCCTCTGAGGCAGACACCTAGGATTGAGGATATGTTTAAATAGGACATAAGCTTTAGCTATGCATCTATTTGTATTACTTATATAATTACATTTTCATAATTTAAAAAGAATCTGTAATTCAAGAGCCAAAAGAGAAATGTAGGAATAGTTTTCCAGGCATGAGGGTAAGCAAAATGCCTGAAAAAAGAAAATGTGCATCTAACTCCCAGACTGATTCTTTTTTTTTTTTTTTTTGGTACTGGGAATCAAACTCAGGACCTTGAGCTTGCCAGGCAGGCCCTTATGCCACTGAGCGATATACCTAGCTCCTCCCATACTGATTCTTAACTCTCTCTCATTCATATTTCTAGTCTGTCTTCCCTCAAGTTTTGCTATATAAAATGCAAACATGATAGGGTTACTCTTCTGTTCACTCAGGTTAAGTCCAAAATCTTCAACATGTCCCTCAAAATGGTCTTCAAAAATTTCTCCTATTGTTGCTTTCTGGTTTCATCTTTCACCAGACCCTTTCCTGGGTTCTCAAACGCAACTGTAGCTTTGTGCTTTGTGCCTACACGCTTCAATTTAATCTTCAGTTGCTTTGTGTGTGCTACTGGAATGAGTCTCTCAACCTTGGCCATCTACTGATCCTCAGGGATATAAGTCCTTGAGGAAGATTTTCTTGAGAATGTTACTTCTGTCACGATGAATTTCCATCTCCTTCTTTTGCCTTGAATAATTTAAATTCTTTATGGGGAAATATGTGGCAAAAATTAATTAATTCACTCACAATTTAATTCAACAACAAATTAGGTATTTGCTCCATTCCAGGTATTGTGCTGAGGGCTGAACATAATCAAAGACATAATGAAAAGATACATGTTTTCCCATTATCAACAATCTTATAATATAGGGATGTGTGTGGTTTTCCCAGCCCAGCAGCAGACATGTGAACATGTAAGGCCAGATACTCTCCTCACTACTCTGTGTAATTAAAATCTAAAGTAGTGATACACAAAGGCAAATGTCTTCACTGCTGCTAATATCAGTCCCAAGGTAAGGTAGCCCAGTGGTTCCTGAAAATAACCTCTTTACTACCTCATTCCTATGTCAGCCTCCTGTGTCCTCTCCACTTTATGAAGTATGCTATGTGCCATCAAATTTCTTTGTTTGGCTATAGCTTCCTGGGGTTAGTATCTGCCTCCTGTAATCCACAGATTTGACTTGCAGAATGAGTAGTAGCTGATGCAACAGAGTGGCTAAGGGTCTGACATTGGAATGGTAGCAGCTGATTTCCATGTAGAAGGTCTCTGACGACTTCCTCTCTAAGGTGTAGTGTAAGTTCAGGTTGGCTTGTAACCTGCTCACAGGGCTGCAGCCAGCTGGTGGCTTGGGTATAGGGGCTCCAATGAGCTGTCCAGTCAGCATTTCCCTTCTTTGTACTTGGCCCTGAGGATAGGACAATGGCAAGGACTGTATATAAAGAAATTTAAGTTTAATTAAGATTACCTTAATAGTGAAAACACAAATTAATCACCTAGTTTATTTTTATGTGTGAATAATCAGTGAAAATGAAAACACATTGTTTTGCTAGGCAAACTCTCTCCCAGTTTATTTCACAGCTGCTGCAATAAGGCCCATCTGAAAGCTTTCTCATGAAAGCAATTTCAAATCTTCCTACCAACAGTGGCTTTATCTATCTTCGCACCGACCTCCAACATACCCACTTCTTCTACTAAACGTCACAG
Source organism: Chinchilla lanigera (assembly GCF_000276665.1). Lineage (NCBI taxonomy): Eukaryota > Metazoa > Chordata > Mammalia > Rodentia > Chinchillidae > Chinchilla > Chinchilla lanigera. The sequence goes on from NW_004955430.1 coordinate 18,129,311, forward strand.
CGGAGCACTTGTATGGTATTGAGAGTACAAGCTATGACTCTGAAGGTGGAGGGACCTGTGTTGAAAATACTGGCTCTACAGTCACAGATCATGTGATCTTGGCAAATTTCTGAATCTCTTTCAGAACCATTGCAAATTATGTTTATTATTTGTGACTATTTTGAATACCAAACAAGAAAGTGGCTGTGAAAACACACTGTTGTGCATGTAACTATTTAATTATTGATGGCAGTTTTCTAATGATATTTATGTATTTATTAAGAATGATATTTATTAATGCTCTTTTTATCAATTAAGTTTATTGGTACATTTTATGTAGACAATGGTCACATTCATTATAGGGAATTTGTATCTGTGCAAGATGGAACTTGATTCTTTTTGTTCTCATTCCTCTATCCTCCCTTCAACTGCTTTTCCCTTCTTTATTTACAAAAGCTTTCTTTCCAGTTTTCCTTCTTTCCTTGTCACTTCTTTCCCTTCTTCCTCTCCCCATCTCCTTGCCCCAGTTCTCCTTCCCATTTGAACACTTTCTTATTTCACAGTATCTAGTATACATTGTGGTCCTTATTTATACTTTTGTTTTCTCACACTAAAGAAACAATGTGTTATTTACACACACATATTTCACTTAAGAGAATTACCTGAAGGTGCATCCATTTAGCTAGAAATGTCTCAAGCTTATCTTCTTTATGGTAGAGTAATACTCCATTGTATAAAAAGACCACAGCTTCTTTACCATTAATCAGTTAATGGACATTTGGTCTGCTTCAAGATTTAGTGATTACAAACTGTGCTGCTATAAATATGGGTGTGCGTGTATATAGAAATTATATTGTAATTCTTTTGGGAAGAAAACAAAAGAGGAAGAGCTGGGTTTAATGGAACCTCTAGTCCTAGTTTTTGAGGAATCTCCACACTGACTTTCACAGAGTTGTACCAGTCAACACTCCCACCAACAGTGGGAAAGGGTTCTTTTTCTCCACTGCCCCCAGAATTTGTTATTGGTTGACAACTTGATAATAGCCATTTTTCTGGGGTGAGATGGAATTCAGCATTGTTTTAATTTGCATTTCTCCAAGAACAAATGATGAACTTTTTCCATGTATTTATTTGCTGTTTCTACATCTTCATTTGAGAACTGTCTATTTCAGATGTCCAATTTTGGATCAGGTCTTTCAATTTAGGGCATCTGACTTTTTGAGTTCTTTCTATATTCTAGATAGTAGTCCTTTCTCAAAGAACAACTGGCAAATTTCTTCCCCTGCTGTGGATTATCTCCTTGCTCCATTAATGGTTTCTTTTGTTGTGTGAAACTTTTTGAAAAGATGAAATCCAAGTTGTTGACTCTTTGTGATAGTTCCTGAAGATTGGAGTTCTGTTCATAAAGATTTGCCTACACCACTGTCTTCCAGAGTTCTACCTATTCTATAATATAGTAGACTTAGTGTCTACTAATAGACTTAATACTTAGATATTTGATCAATTTAGATTATAGTTTAGTGCATGGTGAAAGATATGGGTCTAGTTTTAATTTTCAGCATGTGGAAAGCCAGTTTTTCCAGATCCATTTATTAAAGTGGCTATCTTTATTCTAGTAAAGGTATTTGGCGCCTTTGTCAAAGATAAGGTAGCTAAATATTTCTGGAGTAAACTGCTCCATTGATTCTCAGGTCTGGTTTGTGTGTGTGTGTGTGTGTGTGTGTGTGTGTGTGTGTGTGTCTGTACCATGGTGTTTTTTTTATCATGATAGTTTTGTAGTATAATTTCAAGTCAGGGATTGTGATGGCTTCTGCCTTTACTTTGTTGCACAGAAGTGCCTTTGCTATTCTAGGTTACTTCACATTCCAAATGAATTTTAGGATTGTTATCTCTATTTCTGTGAGATATGCTGTTGGAATTTTGGTCAGAACTGCATTAAATCTGTATAACAGTTTTGGAAGTATGGCCATTTTAACTACATTGGTTCTTCCTACCATAGCAAGGGATATCTTTTCATTTTCTGATGTCCTCTTCTATCTCCTTTTTCAGAATACTGCAGTTTTCAATGCAGAGGTCTTTTATTTCCTTTGTTAGATTGATTGCTAAGTACTGCATTTTTTTCAATGCTATTGTAAAGGTGTTGTTTCCCTAATTTTTCTCTCAGTGAATTTGTCATTTGTGTACAGGAATGCTATTGATTTTTGAGTACTGACTTTGCACCCAAGTACACTACTGATTTAGTTATTAAATCTAGAAGTCTTTCAGTGGAGTTTTTGAGATCTTCTCTGTAGAGTATTATGTCATCCACAAATAATGATAATTTAACTTTTTATTTTCTTGTCATTGCTTTTTATTTGTTTCTCTTGTCTGATTGCTCTGGCTAACGTTTCCAGAATTATATTAAATAACAGTGGTTAGACTGGACATCCGTGTCTTTTCCTGATTTTAGAATGAAAGCTTTCAGATTTTTACTACTTAGTATGATGTTAGCTGTTGGTTTGTCATAGAAGGCTTTCATCGTGTTGAGATAAAGACTATTTATTCAAATTTTCTGCAGCATTTTTTTTATCATGAATGAGTGTTGACCTTTGTCAAATGCTTTTTCTGCATCTATTAATATGATCATTTCATTCTTGTCTTTGGCTCTGTTGATATGGTGTATTATATTGTTTGATTTATGTATGTTGAACCATCCCTGCCTCCCTGGGGTGAATCCTACTTGGGCATGTGCATAATCTTCTTGATGGCTTGCTGCATTCTGTTTGCCAGTCTTTTATTGAGGATTTTTGTGTGTGTATTCATTAGGGAGATTGGCCTGTAGTCCTCTATCTTGGTTGGATCCTCCTCTGGTTTTAGTATCAGGATAATGCTTGCATCCTGGAATGAATTTGAGAGTACTGCTTCCATTTCAATTTCATTAAAGAATTTGAGAAGTAGCAATATTGGTTCTTTCCTAAATTTATTGTAGAATCCACTAGTGAATCCATCAGGGCCTGGGCTTTTCTTTGTTGCTAAGTTTTTAATTGCACCTTCAATTTCATTGATTGATATTGGTTTATTTAGAACTTTTATCTTGATTCAGCTGTGATAATTCATATATGTCTAGGGATCTCTCCATTTCTTCTGCATTTTCCATCTTATTAGAATAGAAGTTCTCAAAGTAGGTATAGATGATCTTTTGAATTTTTGCAGGATCTGTTGTTATTTTACCCTGTTCTTTCCTAATTGCATGGATTTGAGTCTTTCCTTTTTTTGATAAAGTTTGCTAAGGGTTTGTCAATTTTATTTAATCTTTCAAACAATTAACTTTTGATTCATTGATACTTTGTATTGTTTCCTTAGTTTCCATTACATTAATTTCTGCTGTGATCTTTATATTTTCCTCACTTATATGAGCTTTGGGCTTGACTTGTTCTTTTTTTTCTAGGAGCCTGAGGTTCAACATTAAGTTGTGTCCTTGAGCTGTTCTGTTTTCCTAATATGGGTTGCGGTGGATTGACAACTGGCAGGGAACTTGTAACACCCAGCTGAACTGAATCAGTGTGATGATGGGTGTGGAAGGCCCACCTGAGGATTGTTGCCAACAAAGTAAAAATGAAAAGTGGAGAAGAAGAGGTGCTCTTAGGGGGTTGCTGATTTTCTTGGGACTCTTGTTTCTCCTGGAGGAGCTTGTCATATTTGCTTTCCTAATATGAATTCAACTGTTCTCATCACTGCAGGAGTTCAGGATCTTGTCACTGAGGATGGCTGCAGTTCACTTTGGGGGAGCTCTGGCCCTTACTTTGAGCATTGCTTCCTGGCTCCAGTGCAGATCACTCGGCCTGCTGGCACAGATCCTTTATCCCACTGGCACAGACTTTCTAGCTTCCACCATTGACCTTGGAGACTTGTCAGCACAGATCCATGGAACGTACTTGCATGAGACATTGTTGTGGGCTGTCGGCCTCCTGTTAGACTCATTGTTATGGGCTCTAGCTGGACTCATGCATGACATTGTCATGGGATCCAGGCCCTCAGCTGGGTTCTTTGGGTCTTTAAAGTATGGACAGATTTGCTTCACTCTTTGTACTTGACTCTTTGGGTGACTACTATAAAATAATCCTATAAATTATGTGTTCTGTATTAAAGTTTTTGCCTTATAAACCTTGATTACACCATAGGTATTCACACTTATAAATTTCCCCTGCAAGACTGCTTTCATTGTGCCATGCATTCTGGTATGTTTTATTGGCATTATTGTTTAATTGTAGAAACTGTTTAATTTCTTCTTTAATTTCATCTGTGACATGTTGGTTGTTCAGGAAGGTGTTATTTAATTTCCATGTATTTATGAAGTTCTCATGGTTTGTTTTGCTATTGATTTTCAATTTCATTGTACTATATTCTGATAATGTGCATGGATTAATTTCCATCAATTCCTTTACATTTACTAAAGCATGTTCTATGAGCTAGTATGTGGTCTATTTTGGAGAATGTCCCGTGTGCAGCCAGAAAAATGTATATTCTGATGTTATGGGCTAAAGTTCACCGTAGACATCCACTAAGTCCATTTGTTCAAAAGTCAGGTTCACTTCTGATGTTCCTTAGTTGAATTTTTGTCTGGTTGACCTGTCTGTAACACTAGAATATTGAGGTCCCACATTTCAGTCACGTTAATACCTATTTGATTTTTCATGTCTCAATATTTGATTATATTTTTGTGTGCACTGGTATTTGATTCATATATATAATGATTGTTATTTATTCCTCTTAGATTGTTCCCTACACATGGATATAGAGCTCTTCTTTGCCTCTCTTAATCAGTCTTGGTTTGAAATCCCCTTTGTCTGCAAATAGAATAGCTACTTCTGCTTTTTTTTTCTGAGTTCCTGTCACCTGGCATATTGGTTTCCATTGTCTGACTTTCAGTCTGTGAATTTCTTTTTGAATTAAATGTGTTTCTTGTATCCAGTATATAGTTGGATCTTGTCTGTTGATCCATTCTGCCAGTCAGTTTCTTTTAATTAGTGAATTAAGACCATTAACATTGATGGTTATAACTGATACATATTGGCTTGTCCTTGTCATGTTATTTTCCTGTTGTTGGCTCCTTTACTTGCCCTCTATTTAACTGTTTGCCTTTCCTGGTGAATTCATTTTGTTGGGGTTCATGGAGTGCTGGTTTGGTGTTTATGAATTTTCCAGGTATTTGTTGTCATGGATGTACCTTATTTCTCCAAAAAAATCAAAACATAGGTTTGCAAGGTACATCAATATGGGTTGAAGATTATTTTCTTTTAGGGCTTGAAATAATTCTCTCCAAGTTCTCTTTGACTTGAGGGTTTTTGTTGGAAAGTCTGCTGTGATTCTGATGAGCTTTACTTTATAGGTGATTTGTTTCTTTTCTCTAACTTTTAATATACTGTTCTTGTGTTAAATTTTTGGAGTCTTGTCTGCTATATGCATCTGGATCCACATTCATTTGCTTTCTTGTTACCACTTCAGAGAGTCCACATGGGTGGCTTTCAGATTGTTCCACCTCATTGCGCCCCCTGTTTGGCTTCAGTGAGCTGGACATGTGGTGTTGCATCTTGTTTAAGTGCCTTCTCATTTTGTATTTTTCTTTTTTTTTTTAGTATCAGTCCTGGGTTGATGCTTGTAAATTGCCTGTGGTGAGTAGTTTTATTGCTAGTATTTAAAATCTTTAGGAAAGGACTACTCAGACATGTCTTTCAGGTGTAGTTAGATTTGGGGTTTTGAATCTGTTGCAAGATCCTATATCTTAAATTTATTGCTGCCTATTTGGCCCAGCTCCTGGTTCATTGGCACTGGGATATATTATTTTTATGACCTTTAGGCAATCTCAGTCTTGGTATACCACTAAGAACAACAGATTACAACAATTATGTCACTTTGGCTAGAGTGGTACAGTCAGCAACAACAATAGCATGAAACATCCTAGAAAATAATAAAGTGTCTTAAATATTAATTTGCCATCTTTAATCATATGAACTAGATTTGTGATGATATAACAAACAATAAAATGACCCAGAAAATCTTATGCAGTAAATAAGCCTTCAGTATGACAATTTTATCCTCAAGGGAGAAAATTTAAAAGGGGTTGTAGGAAAACAGATAAGTTGAAGAAAAGGAAGACATTAGAAGAAAAATTGCAGGACAAAGGAGGGTCACTGAAACTTGTGAAGCTAGTACAGAAAACAGGAGGGAAAGAGAGAAGGAATAAATAAACATAAGAACAGAACAGAGCAACTATAACAAAAACCCCTAAAAACCATGTTCACACTCATACAAAAACAGGAACAATAAAGAAAAAAATAAAAAAACTAAACAAACAAACAGTAGAGCAAGAAAATAAAAAGAAAAGAGAAAAGAAGATTTAAAAAATCCACTTCAGTTGTGTCTCTGCTGCCACTGGTAGACAATGTAAGCAGACAGAGTCCAGGTCCACATAGATCAATCACAGCAGCCAGCACTCCACACTGGGGTAGTGGATAATCCTAATGATGCTGCACTTTTATTTCCACTGAAGTTCAGGTTAAGTTCTGGCTGTGAGGCTGGAATCACACTTACCTAGCCCCCAGCAGACCCTGGGCCTCCTGCAGGTTTAAACTTAGCTGGGATCCACTAGGTGGAGCCAGCAGCCACTCAAGTCCCAAGCTCAGCTGACTTCTAAGATGGCTCCCAGCCAATCACCCTCTCCTGTAGAAAGTCCCAGTTGGGGACAACTCACCAGCCACTACAGTCTGCTGCAGTCCACTGCTCTGCTCCATCGGTGTGCTTCTCTGTGAAAGTGTCAGTCACTGGGCATCTGCAGGTTCAAGCAGCCCCTCACAACAGTGAGGCCAGGCTCAGGGAAAAAGTGCCAGCTGCCTGTTCTTTCTTCTTCATTGAAGTTTCTCTCTCTGCTTTCCCTTTGGGCTTCAATTCTCACTTCAGATCCTTCCTGGGTCCAGGAGATGCACTTCTCTCCTTCTCTTGCTCATGTTGCTATATTCCAGTACCAAATCTCAGAGAAGCTCTTTCTCTGCTGCTTACCACCCTGCCACCTTCTGGAAGTCCTAATGCTGTCTTTGGCACTTATAAAAATCTATATTCTTTTTTCATTTGTGTCATGCCCCAGGAGAACATAAAATGTTCATTAATATATACAAAGTCCCTAATACAGATTATTGCTAATAGTTCTACATTGAGTTTTTACTACTAATATTTTTCTGTTAGCCTATTAGTGTGTCTTATGTTTTTGCTTTTTCAGGCCATAAGGACAAAGTTATTCATTTATGCATGGCAAGTAACTAGCACAGTGTTTGGGAGAGTATAGGTACTCAATATCCATTATTGAATGAATAAATGAAGAAAATAAAGGTTCATTTTCCCAATTGTTCTTTTAAATAGAAACTTTCTTGATGACAGAGACTGTGGTTTCTCTTTGTATCCATGGAACTTGATAGGTGTCCAGTAAACATTTGCTTAATTTGTTCTGTTAAAATTGAGGGAAGGGATTTGTGACTTAATTACAGAATTGCAACAAGATGAGTTCATTTCTGCTAGCCTTTCTATTTTCTATCAGTCTTGGTTTATTTTTAGTACCTAATGCAGAATCTGGCATGAGAATCTATCAACAGGAAGACCAGAAGAATGAGCACAATAATAACTGAATTATTGTCCCCAGTAAGACTCAACAGTATCCCTTCCTAATTCTTACTCAGCCCCCATAACTGCAGCATGGCAGGTGAGAGGAACAAATTACATTGTGCTCCCGCTTCCTTGCCTAGAATTACATTCACTTATGACATGGAAAATGAGCAAGAAAGAGAGACTAGATGGGGGTGGGGTAGACTCACAGAGGGTAACAGGTGTTGGGAAGGAGAAATTGAAACTTGTGAAACTGGTACTGAAAACAGGAGGGAAAGTGAGAAGGAATAAATAAACATAATAACAGAACAGAACAACTATAACAAAAACCCCTAGAAACCATGTTCATACTCATACAAAAACAGGAATAATAAAGAAAAAATAAAAAACTAAATGAACAAGAAGCGGAGAAAGAAAGATAGAAGAGAAGATTTAAAAAATCTTTAGTTGGGAGTTGTGGTGCTAGAAACGGTAGATCATCTGGATACAGGAACCTTGGGACCTCTAAAAACCATCTAGTTTCACTGTGCTCTTTGCTCCAAAAGACTAGTTTTTGATTCCCCATGCAAGCATGAAGGGAAGGGAGAATACTGACATTGAAGGAAGCTAACTATTCTTCTCAAGGGCTATGCTTATCCTGTGGTTGTTTTACCCATGACATGGCTCTGCATCCACAATTGGTGTTGAAGACCTTTCTGGTGCCCTCCTAATGAGACACTCTGAAGGAAGCAGGCAACAGTGCACACCAGAGTGGGGAACAGTCATTGCAACAATGAACTAACTGGATTTTCCAGCTGATATTTAACTTACAATAAATGATGAACTCATTCCGACTTTGCCAGATAACTATGGAGGGCAATATGAGCAATACAAAGATTTGCGTGATAATTCCAGTCCTATTAGAGGCCTAGGATTACTATCCCTTCACTAACTGTGTGGCCTTAGGAAGATCATAAAACTTCTGTGGGGCTCAACTGTAAATATTTAGTCCCTGATCAATGGCTTGGACTTTTGATGCATCATGTGACTCTCACACTGTCATATCATGAAACCACTCAGGTACTCCCAGCCTGCATTAGTTGTGGGGTTAAATGAAAACCTATTGAGGATATTCTCACCACTGACTCTCTTTCATTTCAATGAGAAAATATTAGTGATATTCTCAGTGTCAATTTTATTTCATTTCAGTTTCCCCTAAAGACTTAATTTATGCAAAAAATTATCTTGTCAGAGCCACATAGTTTGGCAGAAACTGGAAAATACTGAAAGGACTCTGAGCAAGTCATATTACCAGTGCCTTCTTGGACGGATAACAGAGCTCTGAAAATGCTTGAATGACTTGTACACGAACATTCACAATAGCATAGTCCGAACAACCAATAGTTGAAAACAGCTAGTGTTCAACGACAGAAGAATGATCAGAGAAATACACTAATGAAATATACTAATGCAATAGAATTCTACATGGCAATGAAAAAGAACAAACTGCTGACACAAAGGCAGAGAATGTAACTCAGGTGTTCGAGCACTTGTTTAGCATGCACAAAGCTCTGAGTTTGATCTGCAACACAATAAAAAGAAGAATACTGCCCCCGCCAAAAAAATAAAGGAACAAAACAAAGCAAAGGGCACACAAAAATGCTAATACATGCAACAACAGGGATTAATTTCACAGACACTGACTTATACAAAATAAACAAATGTCAAAGAATATTTTCTGTCTAATATCATTTGTGTGACTTTAGAGAAGGGGCAAAACTGATAGTGATAGAAGATAATGTATGGAAAGTTGTGGATATTAACTGAGGAGAGCATGAGGTTGTGGAATTGTGCTGTACATTGATCTGGTGATATAAATGGAGTGTTTGCAAGTGTAAAATATCATCATATTGGTGATATTTGCTTATCAGCATCACATACGCTTAAGATTAGGACACTTAAGGTATGCCATATCCTAAGAAAAATGTTTGTGCATTTACGTACACTCATAATTATTTAGTGAGTAATTTTCTTTTTCCCAAAAAAGAAAATATAAAACAGAATAAGTTTCTTTTTTGAACAAATTTCTAGTAGTGTCACCATCAATAAGAAATGGACTTTGGACTTACACAGTTGGTATGATTTGTGTCTAGATGGCCCCCTAAAGCCTCATGCAGTTGTGGAGGAGACTCATAGAGTTTGTGATTCATTCATGATCCAATGCTGGGATTATGAGCATAATTGCTACACCCTCCCTCGGGTGGGTTACCTGCATACAATATAAGAGGGGGGAAAGAGGCTTGCTCTCTTGCTCCTTCCTTTTACTCTTGTTGCTTTTTCTGTCTCCCTCTGTTATGAATGTTTGTCCCTCTACCATTTGCCACCCTGCCTTGGAGCCAGCTGATTATAGATTGAAAACCTCCACAAACTGTGAGCCAAATAAACGTTTCCTTCTTTAATTTGGGCAATGGGTAAGGTATTTTGTCTTAGCAATGAGAGAAAAGTAGCCATGACATGATTTAGATACTTTTAGACTACATTACATTTATGGTTATTAGGAAATTGCTTCTAAGGAAAACCAATTCTTACTTAACTAGTAATTAGTCTTGGGTGATCCTGAAAGCTTAATGAGTCAAAAGAAATTTATTTTGACAGATCAAATTGAGTTGACATCTCAGTAAGAAACTCTGGGACTCATTACCACAGGAACGACCTTAGTAGATAAATGATCAATCGTTGAAGCTCATTCAGAACCATCTTTTAAAACATGGAACTCTTGTGCTAAATGCACCGTGAAACTCATTAACTAAGAGGTAACGCTGGCCTCTCTGTACTTTAATAATATATTTTGCTTTATCTTTTGACTCATACACAAAGTTACTATCACCAATAATATTTAAAACTGGGAAAATGTGTGTGGTTCTAGAGTTTTTTATTTTTCTTCTCTAATTTAAAATTTTATTTGCTAATGTATAAAGCCACAGGATAAGAGAGGCTTATAAGTTATTAATTTGAAAATACACACACATAATTCTTAATGATAGGATTGATATTGCTGGAAAACCTATTGGTTTATTTTCATAGTCTCCAAATGGTTGAGTTGAGATGAGAAGATTAGTGTGAGTAGATTTTCAGTGCTATGCTTTTATTTTTCTATCAAAATATTAAAATTTGAAATATTATTATACTGTTTGGCTTTTCAGGTGAGAGAAAGAAGAAAAGAGAAATGTTAATGGGGTAGAATTAAAAAAATGATAGAAATGAGACCAGTTAACTTAATTTTTTGTTTCTATTCATATCTTAAAACTCTGAGTCAGACTCCTGATTAGCTCTGCACTAGCAATGTTACCACTGAGGAAAAATGACAAAACAAGGGTTATTCACCCTAAAGTTACTTAGCCTACATCATTCTTCTTCAAGACTGAGTAGTAGTAACTAGTAGTGGTAACTAGTTTTCTTACCTTCAAAATAAAAGTAACTTTTCTGCAGGATTTACAGGGATATGTGATCACCAAGTTACAGAATCCAGTTCCAACCCCCTGGAGCAATGCCTAGAAGTCCACAGCCATTGTCCTAAATGTATAATCATCTCGATTTCCAGGAAATATCAGAGCCTCCCAGACCACCCCATGATAGGTTTGCCATCTCAAGAAAATACAATCGTCCATGGGAACTGAATTGCTCTTCAAGACATAAGGATTCCTCTGCAGCTAAGGAAACCACAACAGAGATAATAATCAACTAGACCCCGGTGCATTTCAGCTAATCCATAAAACTGGCCTTGTTCTTTTAAGAGTGGGCCAGTCTGATTCTCTGCATCAGTGTGTTCCCCTCCTGCTACTCAACCTGGAATCTTTTTCATATTCTCTGTCATTTTCTAATTCTGCCTAATAAACCTACCTATGTTTCAGATTGATACATCCTATCCCGTAACAGTAACCATTAACTTAATAAGGACCAGATAAAAGGTAACATAATACAGATGAAGAGGTTTTGTCTTCCACATAAATTTCTCTCTTCAGTGTGGTAGAATATATTAGAGACTTGGGAGGGAGATGACACAAGTAGAAGAACATCAGAATCTGTTATATTATTGTGCTAAATGAAACTCTGAAGCCCACATCTTTATTGAAATATCTGAGAAACACATTTCCTTTCAATCTACTTAATTCTAAAAGATGCTAAACCCAAGATCATTATGTAGCAAATGGTCTTTTAACAGCCACTACCAAGACTTGAGGATTATTTGAAGGGCAAGCTTTCTCATTTTTCTCCACTTTCTAAAGAAGTACAAAAAGAAAGAGTGTGGGAATTGTTTTCACAGAAGGAATACATTTACATTACAGAAATGCTAAGAAAATAGCAAAAACAACAAAAACAGTACATTCTTTCCAATTGAGAAATCTGGCATTCCTCTGTTTGCTATTTAACACGCTTCATGTCTGTAGAGAATGGAACCTCAACTGCATTGAAGTACAGTACAAGAAGCCAATAAAGCCATTTTAAAAACAATTCTTCACTACACTTTAATAGATAAATAAGTTCCTTGGAGGGGATAATATGCCACCCTTGTTTTACAAATGAGGAAGCTAAAAATACATGACGATATCTACTCAAGTCATTGTAATGTTTCTCTAACAGTTTTTCCCGGGCCATGTACAATAGCACGGCCTGAGATCTTGTTAGGAAGCTCCTAATCCCCACCCCAGATCTACTGAATCAGAGATCTGGAGGTGGGACCCAAAACTCTGTGCTCTACCAAGCCTTTCAGGAAATGCTGATAAATCTAAATTTGAGAACCAGGACTCTATGATTTTAGAGAGGAAAATGGAAGTTTATCAATTAGAATCAACTTCTTGCTATAAGTCACATTTTTTATAATTCCTAATGACATAGCTGGACATACACAGAGTCAGAAGTCAGCAAGCAGCTTGAGAAGTAGCCAGGCCCCTTCGGTTCATGGCTACAGAAGTCTCTCAGTGCCTAGATGGCTGAACCCTGTGATATGAGCCCAAGGAACAAATTCCTTAAACAGACCTTATGGACCAGGGAGTTCATGGGCTTTCTTCTCAAATGAAAGCTTCTTAGTTTTTCACACTTGAGCCTATGATGGTTCTTGAAATGTCATCAAACCATCTTTTTCCTTGTTCTGACACAAAGCACTGGGCTTCAATTTGATGCTAATCTATTCAACAAACATGTTCTCTTTTGCCCCATCTTTATGGTCACTTGATTTCTGTTAAAACTGAAAACTCTTCAAATCTGTTGGCTCTAATATTTGCTCTTCATTCTCACTGTAGATCTGGCTACAATGAACCAGCAGTATCCTTATCATAACTTGAACATTGGGCTGCCTTTAAATTTCTTCTACCAGATTCATTAGCTCACTGTCCTTGATTTCACTACAATGTCAGAGCCTGCGAAAAATGTAGGCATATTTTCTCTTAGAGCATATCATACATGGCATCTAGTCCAACTGCCACTGGACTCTTGCCCTTAACTGAAACCTGGTGAGCATGATGTTTACTATCTGGATTTCTCTTAGCATTCTGGTCATCTGGGCTCTGACTTGAAACTTCCATCAACCTCAGTTTATAACATTCTAGCGCTTCTCTAGCCTGCATATCCAGACCTTTTAAAACTCTTCCAAGAGCCACTTTCAAAGGCTCCTGAACCACATGGTCAGATAGAGGTCACAGCAACTATTCACACCAACATCTTTCTTAGCCACTTTCTCATCACTGGGACAAAATACCTGACACTCACAACGTAAAGAAGGACAGGTTTAATTTGGATCAATATTTCAGTTTATATTTCGTAGACTCCAAGGCAGAAACAGGATGGTATAGGGGAATGGTGGAGGAAAAGATACTCAACCAGTGTCAACCAGGAAACAAGGAGAAAGACCTGAGGATAAGAATACACCTTTCCATATCATACCTCAAGTGACTCACCTCCCCAAACCAAGCCCTACCTCTGAATAGCACACTTAGCTACTGAACTCAGTGAAGAAATTTACTGATGAGTATAGTGCTGCCATAATCTACTCACCTTTCACATGCAGGAGAATTTAGGGGGACTTTCATTTAATCTAAAGCATAATAGTGTTTGAGAGAAAATCAGATCTACATCTTAATGACAAGAAAATTTTAGGAAAAAACTAAACAAGTCAATTTAGCTATATTATTTTAGTTTTAGGAAAGACACCTTTTTAGCAATTTCTTGCTGGGGTACTCAGTATTTATGAATATTTCTCAAGCAACATTGTGAGTCTTTCTCGAGATCTAAAATGCTTAGTTCTAGAATAATTTATTATGCTAGGAAGCCTTCTTTGGAAGGAAGGGCACATAGAAAGTCTTCCTTGGTATCCTCTCACATTTCAAAAAGGGGGCCAAGCAGATGTGCTGAATGAGTGGAGCACAAACAGTAACATTAACAGCCAAAAACCACAAGTCTTCTCTCAAGGCAGAGAAGGCAGCTCCTTCTCACCCCTGGTAGGTTGATGATACATCTGAATATAGAGTTGAATCTTAGTTTTTTTTAAAAAAATAGACACCAGAAATCCAATTACAAACTCTTTGTTTGCAACAAATTCATATTTTCAAACATCATACAAAGTGAATAAAATTTGTCTGTGTGACCCATCAGCTCAGTATCTCTTTTGTATAATATATATTATGAGTTACTAATTACCAGATTTGCCTGGGATAGAACTGTCTACCTGGAATTAAGGCAGGCAGTGGCCTGAAACTTTCTACTGGAAGTGTCTTGGCTGTGGGAAATATGGAGCTGCTATAGTATGAGTACTAATGTGAGTTTCATGATGTCAGGCACTATCTTGTTCTATGATTTCTACTCTCCCTAGCTGACACTACTTTTCAATTCTTCTATTTCAAATTCTTATGCCATTCCTAAGGCACTCTGATATCACTTTCTCTGACCATTTCTAATACTACTGTCACAAAGTAATTAGGGGTTTTGGCCCTGACAAGCAGGTTATAGGTATTCTGAGCCAGGATTCTGACTTTCAGGTAAGGACACAGGTGAAAGGAGATACAGTGACTTGAATGGGGTCAGCAACTAGTAACTGGGCAGGTGTAGGTGTTGAAACTTGGATCCCTGAGTTAAATGCTTGACTCTTTACAACAGACCATGCAACGCTCTCTGCACTGAAGGGATGGTGGAACATGCAGAGGGCTGGGCCTTGCTTCTGAATACCTCCACTTGCAAGGCATTTAGTGTGTACTTTGGAAGCACAAAGAAAACAGTTCAGTAGCTCTGTTCCCACTGAGGTGAGGGACTAATTAAAATGATACTAGTCAAAAAGGAAATTTCCAATCTATTAATTATTTTATATGCCATAATTTTATCCTCAAAACCACAATTAAATGTTATATATTGGTAGATGTTAAGATCCATTATCACCATTTGTGATCCTTATTATGTGAGGTAATATTTTCATTCATGTTTGTTTTCTAATAGGCCCATTTATCTATTAAGAGTAACTGGTTTTACATAGTTAGTTTTCTAATAGTTACTTTATTATTTTAAAAATTAACCTATGAGTTGTGAAATCTTATCTCTCAAAGTAACTAAGCATCTATACTTCAGCATTTTCCAGACTTTTAGATGGGATATCCACTCTCCAATGTATGCTGCCCAATGTATGAACAGGATTTCTGGAGCCTTTGCAGTAATGCCTTCCTCTTTTGCTCTTCCTTCCACAACTTTGCTGAAGGAGCCTCTTATCTCAGAGTTTTCCTCAACAACTGTCATTGTTGATCCAGGCAGAGCTTATCTGGGCAATTCTCCCTTAGACTGTCATCTGGGTTGGGCTCAGGTCTGCTTCTCCATGTGTCTGTGCATCTCAGGCTAAACCAGTACTAGCAGGTAAGATCCACTCTTATGGCAGGTGAGGAAGTGTAAAAAGGCAAGCTCTACACAAGTTACATTTGAAGTTTCTGTTCTCATCATCTCTGCTAATATTTCATTAGCCAATGCACTTGATATGGCCATGCCTAGAGTCAAAAGAAAGGAAGGACACTATCTACTATACAACCCCTTCTCTATATATTTATATTTCCACTTACATTTACTTTACACTTATCTTTATATTTACAGTTACATTTATATTTATTTCTGCTCCAGGAGAATGAAGACCTACCCTACAAAGGTCTCACAGTTAATTCTGTATAATGCGTAAGAGAACAAAGAGTTCAAAAACGATGCATTAATTCCAACAATCTCATTTTGCAAATGCATGAAACTGAGATTTGCAGAGATGTCTGATACCTTCAGCTGGAGACAGGTTGAGAAGACTGGCAAACTCCTCAGTGTTCAGGTGTTTGTCCAACACAGTATTAAAGGTCTCTTTCAAAAAATATAAAGTCACTTGAATTAAATACCAGCACTTTAAATGTAAACTTGAATGTATCAAACTCTTTATACTTTGCTTTATTTGGTTATTACAGAGACATGAAGATGGCCAGGGTAGAGTCTATGTTAGGAGTCTTGTTCCTCCCAGATATGATATATACTGGCATTGTGGCTTTCCACACACTATTTTCTTCTGTAAGCATCTTTTCTTACATTTATCAAACCGGATAATAAAGATACTCTCAGAGGGCTGTTGTGAGAATATTACATCTGACACCCAACAATTGTGAATTTTTTTATTGCTTCATCATTCAGTAGCCAAGAACTTGGCTTTTCTCTTCATGTATATTATTAGGAAAGTGAATGTATCTTTTTTTCAGGAATGTACTTTTCTTACTGAAGTCATAAATATTGCAGAAAGGAGGCCAATTCTTCGTGTAGAAAAGGCAAAAAGGTAGTCTTCTGCATCTTCAGGTTGTTTCTAATATTGAAAGGAAACTACTGAAATGACTATTTTGAAGTCAAATTCCAAGATATAATGAGTATTTGGTAAAAGCTGTAACTGACAGCAAAATCCAAAAGGCTTAAATAATTTATTCTTCAGTGGAATTTTTAAAGGTCATCTGGTTAACAGGTACCTTATTTGACATGTGGTTGGTGAGGTTTCTCATTTTTCCTTGATGGTCAGATGTCACAATGAGAAACTCTGTGACATGTTTGTTTCATTTGAATGTTTTATCACTTTGTACTTCTCGTTCATCCTAAAACCAGCTCTTGTCCTTCTTTCTGAGTGTATCTGTCTACTCTTTAGTCTGTCAAAATGTGATTAACATTAGATTTCTTTTGAGTAGCAAATGTTTAATTTGTGGAAAGAAGATACACTTAAAATTTTTTCTCTATCATTTCTATAAGAATTTTGATAAATGTAGTTGTTTATATAAGATATGTTAACACCAACTACGTGTAGTGACTTGAATTATCCGGTGATTGAAAATTTTGTGAAAATTGATCTGAAATAGAAACTATGAGGGAAGTTACTATAAATATCTTTACTCAGATTTCTCAATATTTTGTAAATGGTCATATATCTTGGATGCTTTTAGCATCTGTTACCTTGATATGTATTTCAAATGTTCTACTTGTACCTGGGGATTTCCAGAGATCCTTTTGTGTTCCTTCAGCTCAATATATCACTTCACAGAATGTTGGGCAGGTGATCCAATGAATGGTGTTAAGATAGTAGTATTAAGATAATAGTGTTAAGACAATAGTGTTAAGATAGATGCTTTCCCTGACAGTTTTTATTATGAGGGGAGCTCTACTAGGAAATTAGAAGAAATTGGAGGAGTTGAATCAATATTTCGCACTCAGTGCATTCACATTCCTCTTATTTTCCATTCGTGTATTTGCTATTTCTCCTGGGTCCTACATTACTATGTTATCAGCAAAAATATTTTTCTTGATGTTTTCTACAATTGTATATAACAAGGGGACTTTTACCTCCCAAGCTGATTTTCTAAATTTATATTGAAGTGTAGCATGAATGTAAAATAATGCATTATGCACAAAATGAACACAGATAAGCAAACACCACATAGATTAAGAAGCAGAAAACCAACAACACCTTAAAAGTTAATCTCATGCTTCTTCTGGTCAGTACCTCCAAAAAGATAACCATTGTCATGTTTTCTAATTCTATAAAATAGTTTTGTTTCTGAACTTTATATAAATAGAATCATAAAGTATGTCCTTTCCAGTCTGGTATATTTTGTTCAAAGTTTTACATGTGATGTTTTATTTATTTTATTACCTGTAGTACTAGTTGAATGAATGCCATTGCTGTACATTATTACATATTTGACAAAATACACTTTAATCATCCATTTTATTTGTGGTAGGAAGTTGGGTTTTTTCAGGTTTTAAAAATTATTTCTTGGGGCTGGGGATTTAGCTCAGCAGCAAAAGCGCCTGCCTGGCAAGCGCATGGTCGTGAGTTCGGTTCCTGGTACCAGAGAAAAACAAAAACAAAAACAAACAAACAAAAAAAATTATTTCTTATGCCTATAACAAATAGTACTATAAGGCATATTTTAGTACATGGTTTCAATAAACATCCAAATGAATTAAAATAGCAACAGAATTAAAAAATACTAATGGAAATGTCATGAGTTATTAATATGCTCAAATTTAGTAGATAATAGTGTTAAGATTTTAAAAGTGGTTGTATCAATTTACTTATGCTCACCCCAGCAGTAATAAAGAACTCTAGATGCACTCTCAGTATTGTCTGATATTTCATTTTAGGCAGTTTAATAGGTGCTTTTCCTTAGTCACTAACGTTGAGCACCTCTGTATATACATAAGTCTAATACACCCTCTTTTGAAAGTGTAGGTCTTTTGTGCATGTTTATATTCAGGTGTTGGCCTTTTCCTTCTGATAGTAGAAATTCCTAATATTTTCTGGCTATGAATCTGCTATTGGATATTTTCATTTTGAATATCTTCTTCTTACCCAGAGGATTAATCTTTTAATCTCTGATTATATCTTTAATGAGGATAAGATTTTGTTTTATTATTTATTTAGAATTATTTCTTTGTAGTTATGGATTTTTGCATCATGCATAAATGATCATCGCACTCTCTATCATCACTATGTAGCATTCCACTGCCCAGGATTTTTGGCGTTTAGGTATCATATGTGTCTAATTTTTTGCATAGAGAGATGATTTGAGCTTTATTTAAACTATGTATCTAATTAACCTCAAAACTGTAACATTGTTCAACTTGCTGTTTTTATATTTTGTGCTACAGTTTTTTAATTACTTTAAAAACAAGGCCTGAAAACCAGTTGTGTGAGCTTCTAGCTTCGCTTGCCTTCTTTAAGACTGTCTTGGAAATTTTTGTCCTTTTTATTTCTGTATATAAATTTAGAATTGGAGTTTCAAGAATTACAAAAACAAAAGAGAAAGCCTACCACAGTTTGGATCATGATTGTCCCATATCTACAAGTAAATGTGGAGAAATTGATGGTTTTAAAATACTTAGTAAGCATGTAATCCCAGCACTTGAGAGGCTGAGGCAGGAGGATCACTGTGAGTTCGAGGGCAGCTTGGGCTACACAGTGAATCCAAGGCCAACCTGAACTACATAGTAAGACTCTGTCTCAAAAACAATTTAGTAAAATGTAAGAGAGAATCTTTTATGTCTATGTATTATTCTCTGAGGAAAAACTTTGAAGATGATAATATACAGTGTTAATTCTTATTACATTACTCAAATTAGCTTTATTTTCACTTAAAAATATTGAGTAATATTTTGGAGCATCAAGTCTCTCCAAATTTACTTATAGATGAGGGACAATCACAATCCAAATCTTGGTAGGCTCTTGACCCAGCTGTCCCCTTTCTAGGTCTCTTCCCAAAACAGTTAAATTCATCATACTCAGGGATAAATGCAAACCCATATTTATAGCAGCACAGTTTTTAATAGCTAGAGCTTGGAAACAATATATATGTCCACCAACAGATGAATACATAAGAAAAATATGGTATTTATATGCAATGGAGTACTATTCTACCATAAAGAATGGTCACTTGAGGCATTTGTAGATAAATGGGCGCAATTTGAGAACATAATGTCAAGTGAAATAAGGCATCACATAAGCACTCTGAGGTTAAAAAAATGAAAATACAAAAGAAACTAAAGAATAAGGAAAAAGTTCATATATAATTCAATAAGGGAAAAATTGCAAAAATGTAGTCATGTAGGTTAAATATATGTATTATTAGTTGTTACTAAGAAAGGAGCTTAACCTTAAAATAAGTGTCTCCAAAAATCTAGAAAAGACATAGTAAAATATTAAGGGTTTTTTTCCCCAGAAATTTAAAAAAAATGTTATGACCTATGTTGTTACTGATTTTCTTATTTTTCTAGTACTGGAAATCAAACTCACAACCTTGCGCTTGCCAGGCAGGCGCTGTGCCACTGAGCTAAATCCCCAGCCCCTCACTTGTTTTCAATAGGTGATCTTAGCCAGTATAGTAAATGTAGCCTGGTTTATTTTACATGAGATAATCAAATACTATATATATGGTATAATACCGTAACATGATATATGATATATATCATCAATATGATATGACATATATGATATATATCATATATAGGATATGTAAATAAGAAAGGGAGAAAAAATATTTTAATATATATGCCAATTTATTTCATTTATACTACTCGTTCCTCTTGTTCCTTGTAATGAGAATTTTGTATTATTATCTGTTTCTCTTTTAAGAGAGAATTTTTTGTCTATGTCTTGTATTCTGAGTAACTGTTATGAAGATAATGATGCACACTCTGTTGTCTTTTATTTTTTTATTATTCTGTTATAAAAATTTATTTTATTTTCACATAACAATAAATAATATGAATTTTTCCATCTACATGTGTTTTTCTCTTTATTTAAGATTCCTTAAATGTTTCTCAATATTATTCTGTACTTTTTGGTGTACATTTTTATTTCCTTTGTTAGGTTTATTCTGAGGTAGTTGATGGTCTTTGATTTTATTTAGTATAGTGTTTGACATGTTCATTATCTATTTTTCAGGCATATAAACACAGTTGACTTTGTCTGGTGACATTCCTTCAGCCACATTGCTAAATTCATGAAGTTCATAGGTGATTCTTTTGAAATTTCTGTGTAGACAATCATTTTAATGTGTCCTTTGTGATTCTCAATTCTTCTACTCTTACTATGCTGGCTAGGATTGTCTATTGAAAATAAGTGATGACAATACAGGTCTTTATCATTACTAATTATATATTTTCTAGGTTTTTGTAGGTGCGTATTTTAAGGTTGAAGTCCCTTCTTAGTAATAACTAGTGATACATGTATTTAACTACATGACTACTTTAGTGTAATCTTTTCTTTATTGATTTATATTTTTAATTTTTCATTTTCTTCCTTTTTTTTAACCTTAGAGCTCTTTGCTTGAATGTACTGGGTATCGGCTAACAATGAATAATCTCATTTTTTTTTTTGCTTATTTGGAAATTTATATGTCTTTGTTTAACCTTAAAGGACAATTTCAATAGAGAAATGAATTTTTCTAGTAATTTTCCACCCATGTTTAAAGAGATCATATCATTGTCTTTTAGTTGCTACCATTTCTGTTGCACTCTAGCCTCATTGTTCTTTTATCTATGGCTGCTGATAAGAAATTCCTTTTTGTTCTTGTTTTGGTAGTCATGCTATTCTGGTAGTAGATATAGTATTATTTATATTTATGCTCCTTGGAATTTTGAACACTTGAAAAATTTGTAGGGCAATGTTCTCAAAATTTCAGAAATATGTGAACGATATCTCTATAAGGGTCCCAGTCCTGTTCTCCTCCATGGCACGTATCCTGTTACAATGCTTGACCCCTATGCTGACTGCCATAAATCTCCTGTACCCCTGGCCACATTTTCAACTGGTGTTGCTCCCATAATTCAGCCTGTGCCTAGGGTCAGCCTGTGCTGGAGGGAGGAAAGTGCCTCATAAAATGGTGGCTCTCGCTCTGAATTTTTTTTTTTTCTTCTGAATCTTGACTCCTTCAAGTCATGATGGCCTCACAAGCTCTCTGAATGTTTCGACATTTATTTTTGTGATTTTTCAGTTTTATTTAACTATTCTTATTGGTTTCTGTGAGAGTGCTGTACTGGTGCAAGCTACTTCACCTTAGCAAGGAGCACTAGACCCATGTTCCTCTTATCTCAAAAATTCAATTCCACACACATTTATTAAGCCATAAAATTGTACAATTCAATTATTCTAAGTACAAGAAGTTTCCCTCACTGAGATTATGATCTATCTGACTGGTTACATAGAGCTACACTGTGCTGTTAGAAACTTACAGAAGTAGTGAGACTCTCTTCTTAGAAAAAGGCCTGACTTAGAATCTTTTTAAGTGCAATGAGATGGAAATATAAGGAAACCAAAGACAGAGGATAGTCCAGTAATCATTATCGTCACTTTCTTCTACCGAAAGTATAGTATACCACTGGCATTTGTCCACAAATCATAAGCAAACAAGATCAAGACAGAAAAAAATGACTAGCCTCTGACTTAAAGAAGGAAGATGTCCTGGTCTTTTTTGCTTCATCACGGAAATGGCAAGTGATTTGTAATTATAACTCTTAACTCACTGGGGACAATTCCTTTTAAATTCTTCCTGAGGAACATTGAACAAATAGCAAGCTACACTTCTGGTAAAGAATGTTTTCAGGGTTTTTTTAGCTAACAATTTTTAAAAACTGCATGTTTTTCCCTTTTGACATTAGTCATAAACAATGTCAGATATGTGCCACGCAAATTCTGGTATAATTTGCGTAATAGTTACAGTTTACCAATGTTTTTCTCCAGAAAAAGAAGGAAAATACAAGATAAACTGACAGTGTCAAGGGTTTTTAGGGCTTATGAAGGGAGATTTCAACTGGTCTCTTACAATATCTAATAATACTCAAAGACTGATGTAACTCTATAGAAAGGTTGCTATGCAAATGATTATTGTATTAAACACTTTTTAATTTTCCATTTCTTGATTTATATGTCTAGAAATATGATTTTTCACCTAAATGGGAAAATTTTCTTGTTTCATCAAAAGCAAGAGATCTCTCTTTTCTCAGTTTTACACAAGAATATAAATATTTGTGAATATAACATCCATATATAGATGTTTTATATATGTCAGTGTCTTATGCTGTAAGTTTATAAGTGTATATTATCAATATGTATGTATACATGTGAGTTATGTAAATTTAAAGCTTTGGAAAAATTTCTAGAAAATTGTAAAATTGATTTCAATGAAAGTGGAGAGATCTCTTCTTTAATGGAATAAACTCAGCCACAGACTTGAAGTATTAACACTTCTGGATTAGTAAGAGAGGTACACGATGATTTAACTATTAGTATGCCACATTATTGTTAAAATGTATTTTTATTTTTAGCCAAACAATGGCAGTTTAATTTAAATTTTAAGACAAAAATATGAAATATTACAACTTCCAAATCTGTATTACTTGTAATATACATTTACTCATGGAATATTCCAAATAAAGTGATAAGCACAGAAAATACTATGAGCTCTGAATCCTCTGAGCTGTTCCATAACAATTGGTAGAAAACATTACCATTCTGCTTTACACATTTTAAGGTTATACTAGAGAAAATACTACAGAGTGGAAAGACAAACTTGTATAGCATGTCTGTTGAACCATTTTTATATTAGGAGGAGCCCAACTGTCCATTTGTAGGAGAATTCATAAACAGTGCATAAGTAGATCAACTTTCCAAGTGGAAAACAGAAAATGTTATGCAATAGGATCTTTACCTATCTACAACATTTTTTTGCTGATTGTTTTTTAAAAGCAAATTGTTACAGCAATACACATTTATTGCAGAACTCTCATAAATAAGAAGACCATATGAAGTCCTTATAAAAATACTAGTACTCAGAAATAGATATTATATTTTGATTTTTTTACCTCTAAAATATATATAGTAATGTATATACAATTCTTTGTTAAATTAGATAGGTACGTATGTATCATGTTATATTAGATTTTGTACATATATTTTCCAATTAGTATTATTCATGAGTATTTTTCTGAGTTGGACTTGATTTATAATATAAAATTTTGATACGTGATTGTGTATTTCTGTCACATAAAGTACTATTTTTACTTGACTGTTTCCTTATGATTCCATGTTTCAAAATTACCTTTGCACAGAAATCTTTGTGATCATCCTTGAATGATTCCTTAGTATAAATATACACATGTGTAATAAGTCAGCCAATAGGTGTGAGCTACTTAAGACACTGAACATATATTACAATACTACCCTCCAGAAAAGTTGTACGGATAAATATTCTCATCATCATTTGTGAGCACATTCCTGTCACTCATCTTAGATAAAAGTGAGAAATTTTATAGATTAACTTTTTCTGTCTGACAGAAGAAAAATCATGGCCTTGTGCTTTTGGGTGAAAAGTTAGGCATGCATTGCCCATAATGAATGAGAATGGATACACTGCAATGTTAAGTATGTCTCTATTTCATAAAGAACAAAATACTTGCTATCCATGTAGTTTTTAAAAAATTTCTTGGTACAGTTTAGATATACATAATGATCACATTCACATTCATCATGTGGAACTTGCACCTGTACATAATACATCCTATTCCTCCTTTTTCCCCATTTCTCTCCCCTCCCTGCAACCATTCTCCTTGTCCTTATTTACAAAGCATTGTTTCCATTTTATCTTTTATTTTTCTCATCCCGGCTCCAATTCTCTTTTCCTTTGGAACAATTTCTTCCAATGTCACAATATCTATTATACATTTTGGTTCTTATTTACACTTGCAGTTCCTCACACCAGAGAATGTGATGTTTACTCATATGTGTCTGATTTATTTCAGCTATGAATGTGTCTCAAGGTCCATCCACTTAGTTATAAATATCAAGTTCATCATTGTTTAGGGCTGAGTAGTACTCTTTTGTATTTAAAAAAACATATCTTTTTTATTCTTCATCAGTTGATGGGCTTTTGGGTTGTTTCCAAGAGTTAACTCTTATAAATTGTGGTGCTATAAACATGAGTGTGCACATATTGGTATGATGCTTTTAATTCTTTTAGGAAGATACCAAGAGTGGGAATATCTGGGTCAAATGGGACTTCTAGTGCTAGATTTTGAGAAATTTCCACAGTGATTTCCACAGTGATTATGCCAGTCTATACTCCTGCCAATAGTGGAAGAGTTTCTTTTCCCCCACTACCCCACCAGCATTCATTATTGGTTGATTTCTTGATGATCACCATTCTTCCTGGAGTGAGGTGGGATCTCAGCATTGTTTTAATTTGCATCTCTCAAATGACCAGTGATGTTGAAGTTTTTCCTTTATTTACTTGCCATTTCTACTTCTTCATCTGAGAAGTGTGTATTCATTTCTGATGCCCATTTTTGGAATGGGTCTTTTAATTTGGGGGATCTGGTTTATTTCAGTTCTTTATATGTTCTAGATATTTGTCCTTTGTCTGAAGAAAAAAATGGCTAGGATTGTTTTCCCATACTGTGGATTGTCTTTTCAATCGGTAGGTGATTTCCTTTAATACACCGTATCATCCAAGCCAAACACAACAATCACATGATCATCTAAATAGATGCAAATACAGCAGGAGTTAATATTTTCACCAATAATGTTTTCATTTCTCTACATATGGAATTCTATATGTCCATTTTTGCACATCCATATTTTGCAATTACATCAAGAATGGTGTAGACTTTTACATTTTAATCTTTAAAATATCTATACTATTGGAATAACTGAGATAGCCTTTAATTTACATTGAAGAGAAAGGATTTGACTTAAGGTTAGCACCTGCATTTGAGTTATGCTGGAGATTGTGCTTATTATGTGAGGAAAAAGCGATTGAATATATTTTCTTTGACATAAATATATCTCGTTAAAATATCTGTTTTTCTAGCAAAGCCTTCCTACTGGGTTTATCAGGACTTCAGCTACCTTTAGGAAGATCACCAGGTATACCAGAAAGAAGCCCAGAATCAGAATGATGTCTTGAGTAAAGGACAATGGCAACAGTTAGTGTGCTTGCATTCCAAGAGAAGTGGAGTTTTGGGTGGGGAGGTTGCGCAGAAGGGGAAAAATATCAGAGATAGGTTGGTTTAGAAAATCAGACACGTGATCTTAAATATCACATAGAAACCCAAACTACAAATAAATTAAAGGCAAGCTGAAAGATACATAAACGGAAACAGAGGAATACATCATTTGCAAATGAGAAGAGGAACAAGAGATGGAAACAGAGGAAGAGAAGGGAAGGGGACACAAAAAGAATTTAGATGTGTCAACTGCATATACCAAATTCCTATGATGAATGTAATCATCATCTACTGCAGATATGTACTAATAAAAATAATCTCTCTAGGAATAAACTCCTGGAGTTTATTTTGAATGTCCTTTTTGCCCCTAGCCATAGAAGTGCAGTAGCAGAAGTAGCTGGCTGGTTAAGGATTCTGGTCCCTGGCTCCTGGACTCTGCATTCTGTCCTTTAGAAGTAACACTTACAGTCTAAAATAATTTAAGATACAGAAATCATCCAATGACATTATGACTGACAGCTGCATCAGATGAGTTCCATCTCACAACCTAACAAAATTATGGTGCATACCTCATGGGAAACAGTGTAGAGGTTCCTCATAATATGAAAAGCAGAATCATTATAGGATATTGTAGTTCTATTGTTGGGTGTGTACCCAAAGGAGATGAAATGAACATGTCTAAGAGATATCTACACTTTTATATTTTTGCAGCATAGTTAACATTAGGCAAGATATGGAATCAACCTAAGTGTCTATTAATGGATAAAAAAATGAGTACAGAAATGTATTATTCCTGTATTAGTCATCCCTAAAGTTAAGAAAATCTTGTCGTTTACAATGACATGCATGTTAAGTGAAATAAACCAGGCAAAGAAAAATACACAATTTTTACTTGTGTGCAGAATCTAAAACCCTTCAACAGTAGAATAGTGGTTAGCAAGGGTGGAGGAAGAAGATGGGTGAGGTTGGGAAGATTTTGGTCAAAGGATATAAAATATCAAATATCAGGAATATGTTCAAGAGATCTGCTATATAACATAGTAGCTATGGTAAACAACAATGTATTGTATTCTTGAAAATTACTAACACTGATTGTAAGTGTTCTTGTCACAAAATAAGTATGTGAAGAAATGCTTATGTTAATTAGACCAATCTAGCCATCCCAAAATGTATAAATATTTCAAAACATGTATTCTCTCTTTATATGTATTATAATATAAAACATAGATTATATATCATTCTTATTTGTCAATTGAATATATAATTAAAAAGAAAGAAAAACAAAGAAACAAGAAAATAACCATTTCAGAGAGGGCAGAATATTTCCATAAACCCATTATTACATAGCTTAGTCTTATTCTAGAGTTGAGATCCTCTTTTTGCTAAGGGGTTATGATTTAAAGTTCTTCTGCACACTAAAAACGACCAAGGGGGAACTAATGATTAAAGAAACACTGAGTAAGTATGATTATTCATTTGAAATTTAGTTTGCGGGGCAGTTGATGTGGGTTCCTGGAATGCATTTGATCCTACCTGGCTGCAAAAACATGGTACCTCAATTTCCTCAAAGGTAGAATGAGGAAGTAAGAAATGATGATGTCTATAACCCCCCAAAATTTTAATTATAGTTTTAATTACAGCTTGAATTGATTGGATAGTTGTTGTGCAGTTGTGAGTTTAAAGGCCCATGGCCTGTGAGCTGAATTGGTCATTTCCATGTGTTTTGCTTTATGGCTCATTGGTTATTTTAGGAAAATTGAAAGCCAGTGTTGCCTGAAAATATCTGATTTTACATAATAGTCAAGTTTTTTGGATTTTCTTAACAATATGAAGAGCTGATAATACTTGTCTGGAAGAGGACATTTTCCCCAAAGTGAGAGGCTGGGAGTCCAGTGCTATTTACCATTACATGTATATTGTTGCTATTCTAATTCCAAATCTGACTTACTCATTTTCAGGACCTTTTCTTTCTTGAAAAGTTATGGGTTTGTTATTTATGTCATGGCACTTAGTGCTGATTATGAAAATTCAAAAGCAGGAATTTGTACCTATGTGAATCATATAAGAAATAAAGTCTGTTAAAGTGAACAATGATCAAAGACATGTGGTGGGATTAGAGGCAAATTAAGCTATAAACTGAGGAGGGAAAATGCAGTTAAGAAAGTGACTTCGGTTTTGGATTTTTTCTACCTTCCCTTTACGCTGTGCTTGGTTTAATGGAAGCTTTTTTCTAAGTAGCAGTACATTGTTTTGCATTTTCCAGGTATTTTATTTCCTACTAGATTGTTGATGTATAAGGGTGAAGTAAAGCAATTTAGAAAGAAGAATGGACCAGGCTCACACTTTTGGAGTGACATCTGGGGAGATGAAGGCAGCAGAGGTATGTTCCGTCATCAGAGCATCTTCCCTGTCTACAAAACACATTCAGCAAATATAACTAACTAACTAAGTAAAGAGACATCCCATCTCATGATAATGATAGTAAATATCAATAGCCAAGGACTTCCTAGCATTCTGTTTCCATGCTAATGAAAGATTTGCTTTATTTCTAATCTCATCTTTTGGAAAGACTGTGTATTGACCTAAGACTTTAGTTTTGATACATCTGTCAATCTCTTAGAATCTGAGAGTGAGAAAATGTAATTATAATTAGAGAGTAATAGAGCAGATCCTGAAATGTAAAAGGAGCCATGATCTGTTTAGCTCGTCTGTGTGCCCTTCCTGCCCGAAAATGGAAATGTACCAACTTTCCAGTTAAAATGTCTCTAGAGTTCCAAGGAATATAAACTAGAACTGCTGAAAAGAGCTAGTCCATTAGCAAAGGAAGATAAGGAGATAAAAACAAAAATGAAGCAAAGAGGATGCCTAGGACAACTTCCACTGTGTAGTATAATTTGTAAGAACAATTTTACCTATTCTCCTTGAAAT
Organism: Chinchilla lanigera; assembly: GCF_000276665.1. NCBI lineage: Eukaryota > Metazoa > Chordata > Mammalia > Rodentia > Chinchillidae > Chinchilla > Chinchilla lanigera. The sequence continues at coordinate 18,157,865 of NW_004955430.1, forward strand.
AAACCACCATGAACTGAAAATAATGATCCAAAAATAAAGACTTATTAGTAATTTAGCTTTCAAAAGTATCTTAAATGTGACTTTTTTCCAGGAGGCTTCCTGAGGGATATGTTGAATGTTTTCACACACAATTTCTCCTATGTTCACCTAGCAGCAGGAAAGAGCAAATTGCCTGAGGCAAAAACCTGGATCTAAGCTGATTTTTAGCTACAGGCCCTAGAGCAGTTAAATTTTCTGCACTTCATTTTCCTCATCTGAAACAGAGGTCTCTTCCCCTACCCTTCCTTTTCCTTCCTTAATGCTTCATTTGTATCTTCACATATGCTGGGCAAGAAAAAAATCATTTTATTATTTTGACTATGTATTGCTTAGCTGAATAATGTGCCAAGATTTGATTTTATCTGTATATTTCTCATTTGTTTTCCTCAAACTAAAAATTGGTGAATGTACAAATTATCTTCATTTCTTTTAAAAATACTGTATATTGTTCTGTGTTAATTTCTTATCATCTTGTTTTGAAATTCTCTATCATTTTTATTGTTTTATATTATCTTTAAAATAAAAAATGAATATAGAGAAATTGAAAACATGAACTATTTTATTTATTTATTTTTGGTTTCTTGAGACAGGATTTCACTGTATAGTTCAAGTTTGTCTTGAACTTGAGGGCATCCCAGGCTGGCCTCGAACTCACAGGAATCCTGCCTCAGCCTTCAGAGTGCTTGGATTACAGTCGTGGATCTCCATGCTTGTCCAAAAGATATGGAGTATCTTAAAATTGTAAAATAATACAAGAAAAATTTAGGAATATGTCTCCTATAGTTAATATATCTGCAATACAAAATGTTATAAATGTGATGAAAGAAGAAAGATCATTGAAAATCTATTCCTTGGGTTTTTTTTTAATGAGATTTCACTACTACATTATTCATTATATTTTTGATTGTAGTACTAATCTCTGAACATCCCCAAAGAAGGAAAGTTTCATTGGATTGTATTTTAGCACTCCTTACATCATGACCTTTACTTCATGGGAATGGGATTCAATGTGGATTCTGATCATTTCTGACACTCTAATGTCCTGAAGATAGAAACACAACTTTACAATGTACTCATGGTCACCTAGTTACCTTGCTGGATGGATTTGGGCCAAATTCCCATCTCTCACCAGATTTTCACAAGTCCCCTTTCTGACCAGTAGATCACATAGATATTCAGGATCTCTAGGAACTAGCATAAAATTAGAACCAATATCTTATAACTCCCTAAGGCTTAGGCTATTTTCCTTTTACTAGAACATAGTAAATCTAATAAATGGCTAGTGTTGTTTCCATCTGGAAAAGCTTGGGGGTAATAGGGATATAATATACATTCCTGCTCAAGTGGTAGAATCCTTCCTCAACTGAGGGACTGGAGGGCTCAGTACTGGTCAGGGGCCAGAAATTTCACCATGAAACTTGATGTTATAGTTTATGTCTAGTTGTTCTGTGAAAGCCCTATGCCCTCATAGGTGGGGCTTTGAGGATGGGATTGGATCATAGGGGTGTGATACTCATGGCTGGGTTAGTCCTTTGATGAGTTTACAGCTAACTGTGATGTTGGAAAGTAAAGACTGGTCAGAGGAGGTGGGTCACTGGATGTGCGGCCCAGAAGGGTGCATCTCCCTCCCTCCCTCCTCCCTTGATCTCTCTCTGCTTCTTGCTGCCATGCCATGAGCTGTTTCTCCTCTGCCATGTCCCCCTGTCTTGCTGCCCTGCTTTGGAGCCAGGTGACTGTCAAATGAAACCTTTACAAAATGTGAACCAAAATAAACCTTTCCTCCTTTGAGTTGTGGGTATTGGGTATTGTGTCTGAGCAATAAGAAAGTAACTAAGATGCTTGTATTAAGTGTTTTCTTAAGCAATCAAGTATGTTGTCTACGTATGTCAAGCAACGTCTTAATAGACTACCTATTCTTATTTCCATGGCCTCTATAATCATTTAGCTATACCTGCCTCTTACCGAAAAAAATGAGAAACCCTTTCAGAGCTACCAAAGAAGTCTTCTCTATAGGCTCACAGCTTTTAATTTCTTATTCTTCCTGTTTGTTCTCTGGGGTCATAATGAGCCACATGACTCAACATCTTTATAAATGTTATTGTTCCCTTTGTGATTATGTGTCACAGCCACTTGATCTCCGGATGCCTCACCTTCCTCCTGTACTTCATCACATGCTACCGCCAGCGATGAATGGAGTAATTGTCTTTCTACCCATGCAATGGATTATTTATATCCTATTTCCTCTAGAAATGAGAAATTTCCATTCCTTGAATATATGAGCAACTCAATCTTAGAATCTCATTTTGAAGATTTTGTCATTTATTTCACTCTTAGTGCCAATTACAGTGTCAGGTAAAGTTCTCACCATCTCTCAGTCATTATGAACCAATGAATAATTAGAGGATATAGCAGAATTAGTTTATGAAGATGGAGACAGTATGTATGCGCCCAGGGTTAAGGAGGGATCGTTGAGTTTGAATATTTAGGATATAGAAGTTCAGGCAATCTCAAGGCTACCTCACCTCCCCTCTCCACATGTCCTGGAGTGTTAAGTACTGATTCTTCCAAGCTTTCCCAAGGAAACACTCACTGTCTTCTCACATAGACAATTCTGGACAGGGTATTAGGTGAAAACTGTCACTCTTGCTACACTCATTAGCACTTTTCTACTCTCTGTCTACTGAAATCCCTCAGCTGTACATGGTTCTTCTCCCAGAGACATTTTTCTGGTTCTTCTCCAAGTCACTCTTTTGATTATACTGTAACACATTTTGAAATTCCTTCACTGTCATCTCACTCAGCAAATGCACACACACACATATATATATATATACACACACACACACACACACACACACTATATATATATAAGCACTTGGCTTGACCCAGAGCATATATATATTGTACCAATACACACACTCTATTGGTCATGCCACGTTTAGAAAAAAGTTTTTTCTTGGAGAACAGGTTTCAATCATATAAAATATTTCATTCATAATTAGCAATATATTTCTTATTTTCTTTAGTTCTATTTATAGCCCATTCTGTAAGATCATAGATAATTGAGACTTTAAATGTTTGGTAATATATCTGGAGGAATTGAACCCTGGCCTAGTGCACATGGTGAAGCATATATTTATCTTTGAACAACATAGCAACTTCTGCATGATAATCTCTATTGAGGAAGAGTAGCAGGTAGTGGTCCACAATTTGGTGCCCTTAGCAAATGATTATGAAATAAATGTGAAGGTCTGTAGAAGTGTGTGTTTGTGTGTGTGTGTGTGTTCATGTACAATAGATTACACTTGAGTTGTGTTCTGTTAGAGTAAATTCAGTAATATTCAACTTTTATAACAGTAAAAATTATTGATGCAAAAATGATAACACTGTTTTTTAAATCTATTAATTCCAAAAGACATCCTATCAATAAATTATTAAAAGTGGAATGTAGAAGAAAGACATGGTTATATATTCCAGAATGTTAGTGTGAAATCTCATATTATAGGAGATTGTTTTAAGTAAAGCAAAAAAAAAATTTCTTTAGAATAAACTTTCGAGGAAACTTTGAAGTCAACAACTTATTGATGTCAGAGAAAAGCAAGATTCCAGAGTCAAAAAGCATGAACACTTGAGCTAGTGCTCCAATGTTTTAATGTTTATTGGGTAGTTCAAATGATTCTAGAATAATTAATACTTTTAATTCAATAAAGAACTAGGAAAAATGGAATGAAAATATATACTATCTTAGTAATAAATAGACCATAAAGTATTGGTAAATACTGTAAAGCAGAGGAGTAAATAAATTAGGTTATAAACTTTAAGATGCCATGGAAAATTGGAGAATATCACTTCTCAGTTAGTGGGAAAAATTTTAGCATTAAGATTCACAAATTGTGAAATACTGATCACCAGAATTATAAGCAAGTCTATTCTACTTGAGCTGAAAAACAAACAAACAAACAAAGAAACAAAGTAAAATATATCCCTTTCTTCCTGATAGAGTAGCTTTGGAGATACATTAACTCACTCTGTAAGACATTTTTATTCAAAGGTTTGCATTTGAAAAACTACAGCATTTATATAATTTGACCAGCATGCTTTTCATATGAGGAAAGAAGGCCAACTGATGCCTCACTGGATTACTCAAAGCTTCAAGACCATTTATCACAGAACTATTCATATAATGGTTTACTTATCTATATGCTTATTTGCATTCATTTACTTATTGCTTCATTAATTTAACAGTTAGAATTGAGTATCTGCTATATGAAAACAATTTAGCGACTCTGAAGTACTATGTTCCCAAGAAAGCTCACTGTTCAGTGCAAGAAACAGACATTCAGACACAATTTCATATATGGAATCAAATGTGATGATTATTGGCTAACCTGGGCATTCCCTGGGAAAAATGATACAGTCTTGTCCACTAGTGTTTTGCATGATAAATGCAATAGACATTGATATTAATAAATACTACAATAACAATTAATTATTATTATAGGTATTAATGAACATATCATAGTAGGACAACTAAACCTGCCAAAGAAAAGATAGTAGAGGCTTCATAGGAAAGTGCGGACTCAACGTTATTGAGATGATCATATGCATGGGTGATGTACCAGGTGTAGAAAGCACCAAAAGCAAAGGAATACACAGGTGAGGAAACATAAACACCTTATCAATGATAGCATATAAAGGGTGAAGCAGAATGATAACCTGGAGAATAGGACATGTCACACAGTGGAGAACAGGTGAGATTGTTGAGATGCTCAGAAGAAATGGGAAGTCACTGGGAAGTATATTAATCAGCTTTTGAAGTACGATTTACATAACAACCTCAAAATCTCAGTGGCTTGCAAGTTTTGTTGTTGTTTTTTTCCCCTCACTTTCCTTGTTAATGGCTTTCCATTGAACTTCCCCTGGCTGAAAGTTTAGATCTGCTCCATATTCTAGGTTCCATACTTGGCAGGACCCCTCTCCAGTATATGTCCTTCTCATGACAGAGAGCAGAGAAACATAAATACACAACCAAATTGAAAGCTGCTGCTTGGAGGATTTGTCAAATGTACTAAGACAAGCTAGAGGGCCAAGTTCAACATCAGCTGGGCAGAGCACTACCCTTTTCCTCTAAGGAAGGATAAGGCATGCTGCATCATCTTCTTATAGAAGGGAGAGACAGAGAAAAATATAATCCATTGCAGAGAGTTTCCAGTACAAAAATTGCTGCTACTTTAAAAGGTAACATAGAAATACATTTAGAGGAAATAAATGGGCTATAATAAAAGACTTTTATATATATTAATATATATTTATGTAGTACTTTGCATATACAATGACTAAATAACAATGTTAATGAAAGGAAGATATCCAACAGTGTTAAAAACAAGAAGCAGTAATTAATAAGACAATGCAATGTAGTAGAGATCTGTTTGTAGAATGGATTTGTTTCTGCCTAAGACTACAATCCAGAAATGAGAAAAAAAAGTTTTCCTCTTCCAGTTCACTAGCAAAGCATATTAATGGGACAAAATCTGCAGCAGTCAGAGATGGCACCTCAGCTTAGGGAGATAAAGAGTATGTAGGAAGGGTGCAATGCTCAGGTTAGACAGAAAGGGGCCTTTCTGGGGTTATGATTAGAGCAAGTCACAAACATTTTGCAAAACAAGTGAGAAAGAAGATTGCTTCCACAGGGAAATAATCCAAAGTCATCAACCCTGTGGTGACTGTGTTTTCTCAGTAATTACTTCCTTTTCATTCATCATGAAATAGCTTCAATTTTATCCTATAAGTCCTCGGGAGCCATCGAATAAATATGAGTAAGAAAAGATTGATGAAGTTATCCAGTTCTCATACATACATGGAGCCAGATGTTTGACTCTTTTGTTTTAGCTCTGCAGTCCTGGATAAACCAAACTCCTCTCTAATCCTCAATTTATTCACCTTTGAACTATGATTGATAATACTTTTTACACTAATTGCTTTTTGAGGAAATAAACCTGAAGTGGAAAAAAGGGAGTGACCACATATCGAGATTAAGTCTTCATCGAGTTTGCCAGACTTTAGACTTTTTGTTTACTTGCTGTGTGACTTTAAGCAAGTTCTTGAACCTTGCTGTGGTCAAATAACTAATAATATACTGTATTTTCTAAGTAGATTCATGTAAAGTCAACATCTAAGAAGCATGTAAAGTTAATATTTCTACTGTAAGTCATTTATAATCCTTAGCTCAGAGTTTGACTTTGGCTGGGGTTCATTTTATTTATAACAAATTACTTCTAAGTGTACATAATGGAATCATTGAATTTTACTTTTTTCAACATTTTACCATTATTTAAACATTTTGGAACTCTGAATATTTGTCTCTGCAGTGGTACTTTTCCATGAACACAAATTTTACTCATTTATTCTTTTATTCATACTTCAGGCCACTTAATTCTACTGCTGTGCATAGCACTTAATTCTGATAAGCAGTAAGCCACTTTATCATTGAGGAAGTTTTTGTAAAGTCCTAATTTCTCAGCAGCAGAACCTGAGTTTAGATTTTCCCTTGCCTTTTGTGTACTCCATGTTCAAGTAACAAAGCTTGTCTTCGATGCATGAATTGGTTCTCTAAAGTGTCCAGGTCTATGGATTGCAGAAAATTGCCCACATGTAGCTGACATACCAATCAAGCAGTCATGCTTTGGAATTCCTGAGTCTTCACAGAATTCGGGCATCTGTAAAAGGAAGCTTATGGCCGGAGATGATGTACATCTGATACAGCCACCTGTCAGGGACCATCACCCTCAGAACATAATTGCCAGCAGCGTGGCACATTTCCTTGTGCTCTCTAAATCAATACAATGTGGTCACATCCATCATGTCATTGCACATTTTGTATCCTTGATCGAGGCAAGGCACACTTGTAGGCAATGTTTTGCAAGCATTTCTCAGTCATTGGTATGCAGTTGGCCACTGCAATACACTACCAATTTGGCTCCCCAGGCAGAGGGGAAAATAGTGAGGAGCAGTAATGTGTTTGCTCTTCCTAGAACACAGAGGATGTCACGGTCCTGGGCAGGTATGGTGAGCAATGCCTTAAAAACCCCTCTATGTTTCATGAAACCTTTTTAAAAACTGTGTACTTTTGTACCTCTTTTCCATTTTTCATTATTTTATCCATTTCAATTCCTAAATAGCATGTGATTTATTAAAACATTTTCACCCTGTATCCCATGTTAGAAAAGCAGCACTTTAAAGTTAAGTAAATTAACTAGTGGGAGTATATGGGCTCCACAATCCGTTAGCCAGTGTGTGTGTTCTTGCTCGGGCTTTCTCTAGCTTTCCATAAATCTAGAAAACCTTTTACTTGAGCACTCAATTTTATCATCTGTAAAGGGTTGTTTTATTTGTGAAACCTCAAGTGAATGTGCCAAGAGATACATTTTATATATGAGAGACCGTTTTGCCCAGGAGTGAACAGGAAATGTTCTATAACAAATGGGTTGAATTCTACTTCTCCCATATACCAATTATATGCCCTGGGAATTTAATCCCTATGTGCCTCAGTTTCTTCATCTGGGAAGTGGGTTCCTCATAGTGTTTTGTGAAGAATTGAGTAATTCAATACATATAAAGAATATAAAAGTGCCTGTCATAAAACTCCATATATCTTGGCCAATTTTTGTGAGAAGCTAAGCACAACGACTTCAGATTTTTGAGATGTACTTATATATGCTTTATCTGAATTCAAGGAACATTTAAGTCTAAAGCCCTAAATTTAGGCATATTGATTCACCAGCTCCTGAAAAGTATCATTTTGGACAAAAGTTGAATAAACCATAGGCAGACATATGCATTTCCAACTCGATATAAACAGTTACTCACCTGCATAAATGTGTGTTGTGAGTACCCATACATTACTCTGAGGGTCCTCAGGAATCTGAATGACTGGCCTTGAGAGCTGCACTCATCAGTAAGGGCCTTTTTAGTTGAAAAGTAAGTTATTTTTTCAAGAAACTCTGCCTTCTCAAAACCCAATTCATAGACTAACTCCCTTCCCTTGCCTTCCCTTGCCTTCCCTACACTTCCCTACACTTCCCTCCCCTCCCCTACTCTCCTCTCCTCTCCTCCTCTGTCTCTCCCATTAGGTTATACTCAGCACAATCTCATGAGCAGGTAGCCATGTGCACAGATAGTGGGGAGGGGATATGTACCTCTCTTTGAAGGAGGCCTTGGGAATTGAGAAATGGCAGAAGCAATTAAATCCTGCCTTCCGGTTCCTTTTGACACTTTTCATGCTTTGTGTAAATCTGCCACTTTCTGAGAGTTAGTTTAATGTATTAAAAGGCAACCAGAACTTCCACATAGAACATTTTTATACCTGAGATGTATGTTCCCATTTGACTGCCTTTCTGACTTAAACAATGCTCTTATACTTGGCTCCTTGACCAAGCCAGTCACACTCGTAGGAAAGTGGGGCTGGTTATTCACACCATTCCATCTAGTTAAAAAATGCTGTCTTTCCCTGCAGACTGCTTTCAGGTTTTGTTGCTGTGTAGATCCTAGTGAAAAAAATATTTTTTCTTCAAAAATTAATTTGTGTGGCTGGGGATTTAGCTCAGCAGCACAGCGCTTGCCTGGCAAGTGCAAGGTCCTGAGTTCGATTCCAGGTACCGGAAAAAAACAAAACAAACAAACAAAATTAATTTGCTACTGGTACTCCAAATAAATCTTTCCAAGTGAAGGACTTTGTGCAAAATGTCCACTTTTCAGCCAAACCCTACTACTGATTTCAGTCTTTGTTATGACCTGTTGATCTACAGTCACTGTATACTACCTTGTGAATGGGAAGAATAAAAGATGTGAAGCAGTTTTCAATCTCTGTTTAAGAAACTTCACATTTGTATTTTTCTTTGTTTAAGAATAAAGCAAAAACTAGTTTTTAATAATGAATTTATCAGATTTTATTTCCTCTTTCAGTTTCTTACACTAGGGAGACAATATGATATTTACACATGCAGGTCTGATTTATTTCACTTATGAGTATGGTCTCTAGTTATATCCATTTACCTATGAAGGCCTCCAGTTTTTCTTTCTAGCTGAGTAATATTTCATTGCACAAAAATGCCACATCTTTTTAATCCAAATTGTACAATAGATATTGTGAAAGGGAAAGAAACTGCTCAAAAGGAAAGAACAACTGAGATGAGGGAAAGGAGAAAAGAAAGAAAGAAGGGAAATTTTATATATATTTACATATATATATATATATTAGCTAAGATAATTGTACTAATCTCTTTTGGTTTATTGAAAGGAACAGTTAATGCTTAATTTTTTTAATTAATTTTGAATGCCTATATCCGGTAATCTGAATAACTACTTTGAAGATAACAAAATGCAACATAACAACCATTATTGATTTCCTATCACCTTATTTTGAAATTCTGCATCATTTGTAAAGTTTTTTGAGAAATAATTTATTCTCTTTAAATAAAAAAGAATGAATAATACATCTATTTTTGATCCTAAATATATGTTGAATGAAATGATAATTTTATGTCTTCAGGGGACCCAGCCAGAGCATGTTTTGATTAGGTAAGCTTTTCTAAGCAAGGTAAGATAACTGAGTCAGTGGTAGTGGTTAAAAACCCCCATATACATCATATACGTTAGGTAATGCTACAATAATAAACATTCTCCTTTTTCATACTTTAATGTAACATTTCATTTCTTTTTTTCTTTTCTTTTCTTTCTTTTTTTTACAGTGGTTAGATGCCACGAATTAGGTGGCAATACCTTAACCCTATGTGTATTGTCAGGCCCAACGGCCTCTTCCATCTTTGTCAAGGGGAGTGCTAACTTTCTCTCTTTGCATATAACACATTTCATTTTTTGTACATCGAAATCTTCAGTAGGTCTTGGTGAATTTCAGGGCAACCACCTATAGAAGCTTAGTATTCCAGGATATTTTTATCTTGTGATATCTTTACCTCAGAATGTTGTCATGGCCACTGCAAAAGAGAAAATGCTGAGGACCAGCTTTGAGGATGTGGTGCAGAGTGGGCAAGGATCAATATTAATGCATCAGTACAAGAATAAATCAACAGTCTGTTCTAGGCTTACCTGACTTTTGGAGAGACTTGCTGCTGGCTTATAGACATATTAATCTTTAAACCAACGGCCAGATTGAAACAAGCAAATGGTCTGTGAAGTTTGGGTGCCCCAAAGCAAGATAGCATGGCAAGTGAGTACTTGACTTGTCCAGATTCCACCTAGCTCAGTAGTCACTGTTAGCAGACAATCAGGGTCCCAGTTAACCATGCTCTTCTCTTGTGTGCTTTTCCAAAAATGCAAGGTACCTCAATCCATAAACCTTGACTACATCAGCAGTTCACCCCCACTGTTTCCTGCAGCCACCAGCTAACACTCCAATCAAGCTATGTACCTAATACAGGCCAACAACACCGTGACTTCTGATCTTTGACCATCCCAGATCCCTGTAACTAAAACATATAACTTGTTTAAGTTTTATACTGTCATTGTATCCCTGAGCAGATTAGTGGTCCTAGGCCAGGGCCTTGATAGAAGAATATGTGAACTAGATTCCTGTTGAAATCATTGGTAAGAGCTGGTTTTTGACTCTACTTACTGCAAAGAGGGGCGATGAAGTGGTATGTATCCGTGGAAGGGAGAATGAGAAACATTAGTGGGGTCATATCTGTTATTCCTACCCTACTTTGGATAAAGACCTGGGAAGAAATAAAGCAATGAAACACCAGTCTCTTTCTACTATTACAGTCTTTGGGTGGCGGAATCAGTGGAAATATTGTCAGCTTTAGTGAGCTGGAAGAGTGGAAGAAGAATACTACTGTGTTAAACTCTGCTCACAGACTGAACAATTTTTGTCAGTGTTATAGGCATTACATTAGGAAGTTATGCAGAGACTCAGCACTACCTGTCCAACACCTTTAACAGGAAGTTTTCGTAGACCATGTCCAGCCTCCCAGGTTGCGTATGGATACTTGAGGGCCACTCCCACTGGGCCAGAGTCAGAGTACTGGTCACCTTGTTTCTATTTTTTTCCATTTGACCACAAACTCCACTGGGTTAGCCTCTTTTTTAAGTACATGGATGGTGTTAAAGGAGACAAAATTCAATTCAACCTTACAGAGTGACTGAGAAATTCTAACCTGTGTAAATCATTCACATTAGCTTACAAAATCAGTGTTTGCCTTAATTTTATTTGGAGTACAAAGATGTGCTAACAGATGTAAATGTTTTATCTCCCAATAACAACTGTCAAGCATCATGGCATATTTTCACTAGCACCATCATTGGTGGGGATACAAAGATGAGCTTAGTGAAGTCGTTCTCTTAATAAAATCATAGTTTAGGGCAGAGAAAGGCACTCTCAATGTACAGAATTACTACAAACAGAAGGACAATTCCAAGATGCTTACAGGTGAAGAGGAATGAATTATTAACTTTAGTGGACGTGGGTGGGAGTGGAATCAGGAAGACTCTACAGTAAAGAGAGATTGAACTTTAGTGTTGCAAGTGAAGTGGAATGCTTGGTAAGGAAGCCTAAGCACCATGATGGGTTACCCAAGAAAGGCATTTCTTTCAGGTCTCAGGACCGGCAACTAATATGTTTTATCTTGCATAAATAATGAAGCCTATATCCAAGTAGGTTTCTTTCTTTGCTTTTGTTTATAGGAAGCACAGAAGTACATTTGAGTGCCTAATGAGGAACTGTACATGTTTTTGTGGCATTTACGTTTATCTTTCTTACTGTTATCTTTTTTCCACTTACCAGATCTCTTTCTCTACCTGTTTTTAGAATCTGGTGTATACTTCTCTGTAAGTAACTTGCAATGGAAAATCTGAAAGAAAGAATACTGTTTGATAGAATCCTGCATGGCTTGCTTTTTTTAAGGGAGGAAGGATGAAAATATTTTGTTGATCAGCATTATATGTGAGATGGATTGCAGAAGATGAACCTACATCTTGGGAAGTACGTTAGAATTCCTTGTCATTTATAGTGGTAGTAAAGACCTGTAGAAAGATAGTAGCTCTGGAAATGTAAAAAGAGTAAAATGGGTTGAAGAGGTAGCTTAAAGATGCTGTATGCAAGATGTAAGGATTACTTCGATATCAAGAATTATTTTCGTATTTATGGCTTGAGTTATTGGTTGGAGGAGAACAATCTACAGGTTGTTTCTAAGAGTGGTACACGCAGGTAAGGTGCATTTCAGTGAGGAGGGGATTTCCTAAATATAAAACAGCAAATGGCATGACAGCAGCAAAGGGACCTGGAAGTTGGAAAGTTGTTTTTTAATTTAGAGCTCAAGAAAGTAAGTGATATCTATCTTTCAGGTAAGGCAGAAGCAATAGAAAGAATTCTTACTGTCTGATGCTCCAGAAGACTGAGATAAAAATTTAACAATATAAGATCATGAATATGTGGGCCTGTTTCAAAAACATAAGATATATTTAAAATATTAAGGTAGAGTTGAAATTCTCATGTAGATTATCCTTCTCACTAACAGTACATTTATTATAGCTTTAATTTGTTTTCCAAATCCAGGCAAATCCAAAGCCAACTTTGTTGTCATGTAGCCCCAAGAATCGTAATAGTCTGGCAGGAAGTTCATAACTCATTTGCATGAAAGCAGAATGCTAATTGAATATATAGCTACTGGACAAAATTAATTAAAATTAACATGTATACATGGGAGAAAAGATTTAAGAACTTCACAGTGTTTAAAGTTAGGTAAGACTTTACAGAACTTTCAAGATTTGGGTGAATCCTTTGGGTTACCCTATTGTGTTATGGGTGGATTGTGCTTTTTTCCCCTTACTATCAGCATGCATTTTAGTGGAAACGTGTGAACATTCATACTCACATGCTGCCAGTGATGGAGGCTACTATTAAAGACAATGCCAGAAGTTGTTCAGTGAGGGATTGATGCTAAAATCACACAGCTTCTTGAAGCACTCTGCTTACACTGAGATGGCTAGCAATCCTTCAGAAGAGTGAAATCTAGAAAGTTTGTGGAAGTCATCAAGAACATTTTTGCACATACTCACTAGAAATACCCTAAAAGTTTAATAACAGAATGGTAATTGTACAGTTATGACACACCTTTATAGTGCAATATTATTAAAATGATGAGGCTGATATATATTTAGCTACATGGAAACACAACACATTAATTTTAAAAGGATGTTACAGAGGAGTATTATATATATATATA